>NW_027187465.1:1049000-1060808 GCF_028583685.1 Petaurus breviceps papuanus | reverse complement strand
TGTGGTAGCTGCAAACCCTGAGGACGCTTGGGGTGCTTGCTGCTACAGGTACCACATCTCACCAGTCAGATTGGCTAATATGACAAAACAGGAAAATGATAAATGCTGGAGAGGATGTGAAAAAAATTGGAACACTAATACATTGCTGGTGGAGTTGTGAACTGATCCAGCCATTCTGGAGAGCAATATGGAACTATACCCAAAGGGTTATAAGTAATTTCATATCCTTTGACCCAGCAATGCCACTTCCAACATTGTATCCCAAAGAGATCATAGAAGTGGGAGGAAGACCCATATGTACAAAAATATTTATAGCAGTTCTTTTTGTGGTAGCAAGGAATTGGAAATTAAGGGGATTCCCATCAACTGGGGAATGGCTGAACAAGTTGTGGTATATGAATGTAATGAATACTATTGCACCATAAGAAACGAAGAGCAGATGGACTTCATATCTACCTGGAGAGGCTTATACGAACTGATGCTGAGTGAGAAGAGCGGAACCGGGAAAAATTTGTACACAATTACAGATACAATGTATATGTGATGACCAGCTTTGATAGACCGGACTCTTCTCAGAAATGCAGGGATATAAGTAAACTCCAAAAGACTCACTATGGAGAGAGATGTCCACATTCAGAGAAAGAACCAGAAAGAACAGAGTTTGAATGCAGATTGAAGCAAATTGCCTGTTCTCTTTCTTTTTCTTGTTTGGTTTGGTCTCTTTCCCATTGTTCATTCCATCTGATATAATCCTTCTTTATAACCTCACCAATGTCTAATGTGAAAGTATCTGCAGATTCTGTACCTGATTATATGCTGCCATGGGCGTGGTGTGGGGGGGGGAGGGGAGAGAGGGGGAGAAAATTTGAAACGCAAAGAACTGGGGAACTGAATCTTGTAAACTCAAAGTAAATGAACAAATAATAAAGACCAAAAAAAAAGGTTTACATAGGTCAACACTGATGGATATATAAAGCAATTTATCAAATCTTTAGAAGTTTGTTCATATTTTCCATCCTACTATCCTCCAAATGGCTCCCTAAGGGTTAAGTCAAATTGACCTTTCTCAACCTGTTTCTGATGCTTCCCAATCACATATCTTCAAGTGAAATCAGTGAGACATTTAGCAATAAAAGAATGGTTCTTCACAAATTTTCAATAGGAACCACTGAATCCCAGTAAAGTCCTCAACTTATCCCAGTTTTTTGGATGTGGCTAGTTGAGAAGTACTTCTGTCTTTTCTGAACCTGTATTCACTTCTTTGTTGTTATTGTTGGGCAGCTACGTGGCGCAGTGGCTAGAGTGCTGGGTCTGGATTCAGGAAGGATAATCTTCCAGAGTTGAAATCTAGCTTCAGACTTGACCCTGGCCAAGCCACTTCACCCTGTTTGACTCAGTTTCCTCATCTATAAAAATGAGCTGAAGAAGGAAATGGCACACCATTCCAGCATCTTTGTGAAGAAAACCCCAGATGGGGTCACAAAGAGTCAGACCAAATAACAACATTTCTCACTGGAATACCATATGACCTTTATAGTTGATAGATTTTGGTAAAGCTGTCATTTTTCAATTGACAACTTCAAACCAGCTTCTTCTGGCTGGTCTAATGCTGTCATCAGTCTTGACTCATGTTCTTTCAGCATTTTTCTAAAAATTGAGGTCATCTAGGTATACCAACATATATGGTTCATGTACTACACTTGACATCTGCTGCTTCGCCTGGTTTCTGCTCCTCAGAACAAGATGTGCCACCCCTCCTTCCAACCCAGCATTCCCACCTCCCTTTGTGAGTTGTAGTTCTCCATTAGACTATAAACCCCTTGAGGGCAAGGACTGTCTTTCTTTTTCTTATTTGCATCCCCAGTGCTTAACCCAATGCCTGACACTAATGCTTAATAAATGCTTCCAGGATTGGATTGGTTCAGACTGGACTCCAAAGAGATCAAAGAAAGAGGAAAAGGTCCTACATATACAAAAATGTTTGTAACAGTTCTTTTAATGGTATCAAAGCACTTGAAGCTAAAGGAGTTCCATCTACTGAAGAATGGCTGAACAAATCATAGCATATGAATGCAATGGAATGTTATTGCACCATAAAAATTATGAAAAGAATGTATTCAGATAAACCTGAGAAGACTTGTATGAGCTGAGTAAAGTAAAGCAAAGTAAAACGAAGACAACCAGAAGATCAATTTATGTAATAACAACATTGTTGGTTGGTTGTTGTCCAAATGTCCAAAATGACTTCGCTATGTTAAGAGTCAAGTCACAATGTGTCTGACTGTGGCTGATCAGACCAATATGAGTGAGTTCAGTATGCTCTGCCATAGGTTGGGTACAAATAGTCCATGTGAATACTTGAGATGGATTCTCCAAATTTGCGCATCTTGTTTTTCTTTTGAGCTACTTCAATTCTGCTTTGCTCATAGAGCACAGAGCCTTCTCTGATGAGGGCACACCATGTTGGGCAGTCCTGTGCCAGTGCCTCCCATGTCCAAAGTTCTGAAGAGAGACCTTGAGAGTTGTTCTTATTATATTTTTTTGTGTGTGTTTTGACTGCAGATTGGTATCCCCATCTACTTTGGTAGTCAGGCCAGGGGTGGGTAAGCAGACAACTTTTAGGGCACTTTTTCTAGCCCATTCTTCACACCAGAAGGTGAACAGTGAAGTCCTTTAAAGCCTGCTCAGACATCCTAGAGGCTGCTGAATCCCACTATTGCTTCCAGTGAGAAGACAACCTTATGGCCTAGATCACCTGTGTACAGGGTTGTGACTACAGCTCCCAGTGTATCCACATCTGGTGCTTCATCATTTGCCTGTTGCCACAGGACTTTGAGATTGGTAAAAATGGTAAAATGGTCTGGGTGATATCTTTTGATTCATATGTAAATTGGATTTAAGTGAGGCAGAATTGCATGAAGTTTGTCTCCCTCTTCCAGAGGCATCACAGTCCAATGGCAGGAAAGAGTCAAGATGGCTGGTAATGGCCTGAGATGCAGTCGGTGAGCTTGGCGTCTTCAATGTCTAATCAAGATCCAAGTGCTCCATAACACATGCTTCAGTTGACTCCATGGCCATTTGGAACAAATTGTTCCCATCTGCCCATTCACAGGGGAAGTCTTCACATACTTGGGGTAGACACTCACCAATGGATTTGAGACCTCTTGATTACCCTCAGCCTGGTTTATCCTAGCTGCCAAAAAAAAATCCAATCCCAATCATTAGATTTAGACACAAATTCCTTCAGTATCCCACAACCTTCAGCAAAGGGAAGGACTGAATCCAAGCGTCACATCAGATCATCTCAGCTGGGGTGGAGTAGGGATTTGCAGGAATGAAAAGCATGAGGCTGATGGCTACCCCAAGAAACAAGGGAGGGCTTTTTCCCAAACTTACAAAGATTTTTATGAACTGATGCGCAGTGAAGTAAGCAAAGCCCAGAAAACAATTACATAATAACTACAACCATGCAAATGAAAAGAGCAATAAAATGATGCTGATAGCTGTATAATTATAATGACTGATCTTAGCTCTGGAGAAAAGTTGAGAAAATTCACCTACTTCTTTGCAGAAATGGAGAAGTATGACTGAATGTTGCATACACTATGAGACATGATTTACATGTTGATTGGTTTTGCTGGCCTGTTCCCCCGCTCCCTTTTTTTTCCCTTATGGCTCACTGGACAAGGGAAGGCTATATTTGGAAGTAAGGATTATATAAAAACAATATATTGACAAAATGGCAAGAAATATATTAACAACCCTGAGTGGGATAAAAGTATAAACTTCTCAAGTAGTATTCTAAAGACTTAGCAGCCTAAGCTAGCAGCCTGGGACCCTTGCCTTACTTCCCTGGTCATAAGTTGAAGTTTTTGCTAAGCTTAGCTAATGTGTAGAAGGGGAAAGTACATGTTCTTCAAATTTGGCCATGGACCCAGACTTGTTTCCACTGACCACCATCTGACCTGTACAAATATAAAATTGGAAATCCTCTTGCGGAACTCCAGGCAGGTCACCATGTCCTAAAATCCTTATGATTCATAAAATATTGTCTGCTTTCATATCCATATCAATACTGATGACATATTTTGTATGTTTTCATGTTTGCTAGATGTGTGCCTTCCACTTTTATATCTGTTTTTGGTATTATTGACATTTCACCTGCAATGCCAGCAGATTTTTGCAGGTAAGATTGTGTGCCTCCTTTCCTAATTAACAGAAACAGGACAGAAGAAGGAGGGGGGAAAGGGTGGTCTTTTGGGTATATAACTAAACTTTGCATTTTGTATTTTGCCTCTCCTACTAGACTGCCTCTGGTAGTGAGACTGCCCTTTTTGCAAGAAGAAATAATTAAATAAATCCTTCCTGTCTCTACTTGGAGATATCTCTGCTTATTTTGGGCAAGGGTGTCTTATCCCACACAACCCTTAAATTAAAATGGGGGTGTTGTAGTATGGGGGGAAAATGACTGAATTTGGTTTGAATTTTGATTCTGCCATCCTCCTCAGTCTTCTCTGCTGGATCTTTATCCAGGTCATGCCTGCTGACTGTCCCACAGGGCTCTGTCCTGTGTCCTCTTCTCTTCTACCTCTACATTATTTCACTCAGTGACTTCATCAGCTCCCAAGGGTTTATCATCTGTATGCTGATGATTCTCAATTCTACTTATTCAGCCCTAACTTCCCTGCTTACCTCCAGTCTCACCTCTAGGCAGTCTCACAGTAGGCAAGTGGGGTCTACTGGATATCTCAAACTGTTTGTTCTCTAAACATCTCAAACTAGAGATGACCAAAATTGAACTCATGATCTTTCCCTCCAAACTCCTTCCACTTCCAAACTTTACTGTTATGTCAAGGGCTCCACTGTCTTCCCTGTTGCCTCGTGTAGCTGAGAAATGACTATTTCCCTCTTGTATCTAATGACTAATTATTGAAGCAGGACCATGGGTTTTCCCTTTTTCTACTTCCCAACCCATGTGGAAGATCCCTCTTAAAGATTTACTCAGGCCAAGGTCTAATCAGATGTAAAAGAAATTTGTCTGGGCTAATGGGTGTGTTCCTGCATGCACGTTTTTGCCCAGACAGGTCTGGGGAGGTGGTGATTCTCCATGTTGTCAAGACAAGTGATACAGAAATTGATGTCTCTTTGACCAAGATTTGGGTGACCCAATTCGTGTACCCCAAGACCCTCATTTTAATATAGCCCGCTTCACATTGTATTAACCAAGTTGTCACCCTTCAGGACCACCTGCTGTTCAAAGGGCATATAAATTGTGAATTCACCACCGTTTGGAATCTTTGATCTAAGAGAGACAGTCAAATGACCATCCTTTTATTAAGAAACATGCTGGCCTTATTAATAAAATGATCAAATTACCCAGAAACTACATCTCTTGAACCTTTTTAATCACCACACAACCTAGGTGTTATTCTCAACTCTTCACTCTCACCCCTACCCCCATATCCAGTCTGCTGTAAAGTCCTTTTTTAAAAAAATCTTTTGTAACATTTTGCCTTTGTAACATCTCTCCTGTACACCCCCTTCTCTCCTCTGATGCTGTCACTGCTAACTGGCGGGGCAGTTAACCCATCTGTGATGAGGGTTGGGATTGCTGGTAATGCTGCTGAAATGTCAGAGTCCAGGGCTGAGTCACCTGGAATGAATTCACACACTCAAGCTGGCTTCCAGTCAAGGGGCAAATTTTGTTGTAACACAGGGTTCCTAGTGAAGCTATGACTTAATGGGAGTGAGACTGATGCTTATATACAAAAGGACATGAAAGGAACTAGATGGGATGAAGGAGTGGCAAGTAGTCTGGGGTGGAGTCGACCTGCTCTGGGCAACTGAGATAACACGGGAAATACAGGGGCTGGGTTGCTTTCCAAGACGTGGTCTTTTCCTTTTATGGGTCCAGGTCCCATCACCTCATCACATAGTAGAGAGAGAGGGAGAGATTGTGCGTGTGTGTATGTGTGTGCGTGTGCACTTGAGCACTCATGTATGTATGTGTGTGCACCCATGTTCACCTGAGTGTGTGAAGACTTCCCCTGGTGGAATGGGTAGATGAAGACAATTTGTTCCAACAGCCATGGAGGTGAAGAGGTTACCCATAAAGAGGGTGAGGGTTGCTCTGCAGACCCCAAAATACCAACACGCCAGGTCCTGCCTAGTGAATTCAGCTGAGAGCTGAAGAAAAGTAAAGTTTATTAAAAGTTGGCTTGTATTGGACACAGAGTAAGTCTGTGCTAGGTAATTCTATGGCACTCTCACTATTCTATGGCGCTCTCATCAACATGGAGACAAGATGGGGTCTTATATACAGAAGGCTGTGGGAGGAATCTAGGGGTGTTCTAGGGGAGGAGTTTGGGGAGGGTCTTCAGGAGAAGTCAGATGAGGTCAATGAGTGATTAAGGGTGGGAAGTCCCTAGAGGCCACCCAGAGACCTCAGACAATGGTGGGCTAGGCCAGTTCAAGGGTGGATCCACACTTTTATAGGCTCAAGGGTGGGAAATCTAGTACCGTGTTTCCCCGATAATGAGACCTATCCCGAAAATAAGCCCTCCCCTTACTGTGTAAGGTTCCTCTAAAATAAGCCCTCCCCCGAAAATAAGCCCTATTGAGATTGCTACTGTAGTGAAGGTGATCCCCTGCACTACATGCTACATTACGGTACCCTCTGTATGCACCGTCCCCCCCCCCTCCAAAATGCACGCCACGCTCCGAGCTGCATCCAATCAGAGCTGCAGCAGTGAGCGCGTCATCCTGTTCTTTATTGAATTCGTTACTGAATAAAGGTACATTTTTTTGTTCACATTTACCTGTTTATTAAAATTGCTGTCAATGTTCATTAAAATAAGCCCTCCCCTGAAAATAAGCCCTCTGGTGTTTTTCTGTCCAAAAAATTAATAAGACAGTGTCTTATTATTGGGAAACACGGTAACAGAGAATTGGGCCCAGCCACAATGTAAGGTTTATTGCCTCATGCAAATACCTCATCAAATGAGATGATTTAGTCAGAGTTCAAGGGGGGTTTCCCAGAGCCTGTACCTCAAGGACTCAAGAAGAGCTCAAGGGGACTTCCAGAGCCCATACCTCATCAGAGGCAGTTGAAGCAGGCACCATGGAACCTTAGTACTTGGTCAGGCATCAAATATGCCAAGGTCACCCACTATATCCTGGGCCATGGCTAGTCATCCTGCTGATGAGGTACAGGCTCTGGGAACCCCCTTGAACTCTCCTTGAATCTTCCCATTTGTTGAGGCATTTGCCTGAGGGTATAAGCCTTTCATTGTGGATCCGCCCAAATCTTTGTTACTACTGTAGCCTAGCCCTCCAATGTGCAGTTATTTCACACTCTTGATCCTCCCAAAATATCTACACACCCCTAAACTAGCCTAGCCCTCCATTGTCTCATCCCCTGTTCTCCTCCAGCTACTTTCCACCCTTAATCCCTCATCACTGGAGTCTAACTTCGTTTGACTCCTGAAGACCCTCCCCAAACCCATCCTCTAGACCCTAAAATCCTCCCACAACCCCATCTTGTCTCCAAGAGAGAGGGAAGTCAGAGAGAGGGCTGGAGAATGATCTAGCACAGACTCACTCTGTGTCAGATTATTTGGTGGCTTGTCTAGTACAAGTGTCACAGATACTGAGGCTCCTTAAGAGGCATTAGGGAGAACCTTTAATAAACTGTGCTTTTCTTTGGCTGAAAGAAGACTTGTGTTGAATTCATTCAGCAGGAACCGGTGTGTTGGTATTTTGGGGACTTGAGCACTCCTAACCCTAGACCTGTATATTTTGTTTCCCTAAGCTCATCACTGCCACTGGACTGTGCTAACCCAGGAGAGAGTGAGACTGAAGACATTGTACAATCCTGCCTCACTTAAATCCAATTCATGGGCAAGTCAAGACATCACCTATGATGTCACTGGTCCTCTTCCAAAATAAAGAACAAAAACCAAGAACAATGTATGTATACTATATCTACACAGTGTGTATAACATTGTATATACTATTTTAATATTATATATGATATCTGAGGGTTGGGGAGCCTGTGGCTTTGAGGCCACATGTGGCCCACTAGGTCCTCAAGTGAAGCCCTTTGACTGAGCCCGAGTTTGACAGAAGAAATCCTTTTATTAAGGGGATTTGTTTTGGGAAGTTTGGGTTCAAAGGGAGGACCTAGAAAGTCACATGTGACCTCAAAGCTGCAGGTTCCCCACTCCTGGTGATGGGGTACAGCTCTGGGAACCCCCTTAAACTCTCCTTGAATCTTGTTGATGACACATTTGCCTGAGGCCAGAAGCCTTTCATTATTGCTAGGCCCAAATCTCTGTTACTCTTAACTTAACCTGGCCCTCCATTGTCTACCTACTTCCCAGCCTTGATCCTATCAGAATATCTAGGCCCAAATCTGTTACCCTTAAACTAGCCTAGCCCTCCATTGTCTGTCATCTCCAGGCAGCCTCCAGCTATTTCCCCCCCTTAATCCCATTCCTGGAGTCTGACCTCAGCCCCAGCAAGATCCTCCAAGATCCTCCTCCTCAAGACCCTCCCTAGACCCCCCCCTCCTAGACTATTAGACCACCCCTAGATCCCTCCCACAGTCTTTCTGTATATAAGACCCATCTTGCCTTCATGAAGGTGCTGAGATTCAATCTAGCATAGACTCAGTCTGTGCCAGATTGCTCTGGCTCTGTTGTCAATACAAGTGTCACAAATACTCAGGCTCCTTAAGAGTCTACCCATTATGGCAAATCTTTAATAAATTTTACTTTTCTTTGTCTGAGAGAAAACTTGAGTCAAATTCATTCAGCAGGACCCAGTGTGTCAGTATTTGGGGGTCTCGAGCACCTCTAAACTCCAAATGTAAACACAGGTATAGATATATAATATCGTGTGTGTGTGTCTGTGTGTTGTAAATATAAGACAAATCCTAGGAAGGGAGAACTCAAGCCGATGGAGGTGGAGACTAGAAGAGGCTTCATATAGAAAGTGGTGCCTGAACCCTGTCTTGACAATGTGAAGAACACCTGGTGGAGGGAGAGGGGGAGGGGAAGGAGGAATGCATCCCAGGCCTGGGGGTCAATCAATATGAAGGCCCTAAGAAAGAAGACAGAGGGTTATATATGAGGAACAGAGCAGACCAGTTTGGTAGGACCATCGCATGCAGAAGGGAAAGTACGATACTATGGAATGACCCTGGAAAAGTAAATGGGGTCACCTTGTGAAGGGCTTCAAAAACCAAAGGGGTCTGACCCCAGGAGCGATAGGAGTCACTGCAGTAGACTAGAATCCGGAGCCTTATAGGGCAGTACTCATAAGTAAGGGTTGCATAGGCCCTTGTGGAAAGAGGAAGATTTTTCTTGCCTGTAGGCTCAACTATGAGTCCTTTCAATCATCCTTGTTGGAAGAAGAGTTGTCTTGACTGTCTATAAATTGGATATGAGACCTGTTTTGATGTTTCAATTTTTAGTGTTTTGTTAGCCTGCAATAGAACTGAGGGCTTGTTTTTGAAAGGAAAATAAGGTAGGTGCTGGTTTGGGGGGTTTTCAACCAAAGAGGTTTGTGAGAAGCATCTAAAAATTATATGTAGGTCCTTGTAACTGGAGGTCTCTCTGAAACAAGGTTCCCTATGAAACGCAATAGTTGCCCAGTACATATGCTGTGCGTGAACCCATTCCCAACAGATCCCTGAGTAGGAATTTCAGCCTAGGGCAAATTCACTGTTGTGCATGACCCTGTCCTTCCCTGTCCCTTCCCCCACCAATCTCCACCTTTACCCAGTCAGCTAACCTTCATAGAGGTGGGAGGGCTTCCAGGTCAGGGAGACTTGTGGACAGCAGGAATTTTGAGGTGTGTACTGACCAATCTCTGTTTTTGTCCTCCATTGGCAGCGTGGCTTTAAAAGCTGAGGCTTTACCTGAGATCTCCTGGGACGGTGGGGTGGTACCTCCTCAGCCTGCCATGTGGCCTGATCAGCCAACATGGTGTATAATAAAGGGTCCATTCTAAATTGTTACTTGGGTCTTGCTCAAGTTTTCTAGGTACAACACAGTTTGTGGAATATGGATACAGCCAATACCTCCACATCTGGATAAAATTCTGAATTATTTACTATTAATGCATTATCTTTTGGTCAGAAATGAGAAGTTCCTGTCCTGATCTCCTCCTCACAAAATGATAGATATTGGAGGAGATATGAGAAAACTGGGACACTAATGCACTGTTAATGGAGTTGTGAACTGATCCAACCATTCTGTAGAGAAATTTGAAGCTTTTCCCAAAGGGTCATAAAGTTGTGCATACCCTGTGATCCAACAATACTGTTGGGTCTATATATCAAAGAGATTTTTTTTTAAAGCAGGGGAGGGGGGGAAGGACCTATATGTACAAAAATTTTTATAGCAGCTCTTTTTGTGATGGCAAAGAACTAGAAATCAAAGAGATGCCCATGAATTGGGGAACAGCAGAATAAATTGTAGTATGATTGTGATGGAATACTGTTGTGCTATAAGAAATGACAAGCAGGATGCTCTCAGAAAAACCTGAAAAGACTTACATGAACTGATGAAAAGTGAAGTGAAAAGAAGCAATATTGTAACAGTGATCAACTGTGAACAACTTAGCTCTTCTCAGCAATACCAAGACAATTCAGAAGGACTTGTGATGAAAAATATCCATTCCCAGAGAAAAACTGAGGGAGTCTGAATACAGATCAAATCATACTTTAAAAGAATAACCTTCTTTTCCTCTTCATCCTCCTCTTCTTCTTCCTCCTCCTCCTTCTTCTGTGCTTGATTAACCTATATGAAATTGTTTACCTTATCAAAGAGGGGAAGGGAAAGGAGGAAGAGAATTTGGAACTCAAAATTTTTATAAAGAAAATATTAAAAATTGTTTTTACACATAATTTGGGAGATTTTTTTTCTTTTTTTCTTTTTTTTTTTTCAAAGCAATCAGGGTTTAGTAACTTGGTCAAGGTTACACAGCCAGTTATTTTTGTGTGGGTGCCGAGTATCTGAGGCCAGAACCAATCCCAGGTCTCCCAACTCTGGGGCTGGTGCTCTTCCTTACTGCGCCACCTGGCTGCCCCTGGGAAAATATTTTAAAAAGCAAAATGACCACTCTCCTGGGACACCTTCCCAGTCTTTTTATAATTTATGCTCTTTCTCCTATATACTCTATGATATAGTGACATCTTTGGCTTCTTTGCTGTTCCTCACACAAGACCCTCCATCTCCCAACTCCAGGCATTTTCTCTAGCTGTGCCCTCTGCTTGGGATGCTCTCCCTTCTCATTTTCACCTCCTGGCTGCCCTGGCTTTCTTCAAGATCCAGCTAAAATTCCACCTTCTACAGGAACTCTTTCTTAAACCCCCTTACTTCTAGCACCTTCCCTCTGTTAATTGCCTCCAATTGATACTGTCTATACCTTGTTTATACGTAGTTGTTTTCATGTTGTCTCCCCCTTTAGATTGTAAGCTTCTTGAGGGCAGGGACTGGCTTGTATCCCTAGCACTTGACACAGTGCCTGATACATAGTAGCAACTCATGCCTCTTTACATATATTACCTCCTTTGGAATTGCTTTGGCAGTCTCAGCCGACTGCAGTTTCCATACTGCTCTATTGAACCAGATAACATCCAAGAAGGGTGACCCGATTTTTGGCTTCAATGACAGCTTTACTCCATTCTAGCTTAGGTGCTAGGCAGGAGGAAGGAAGGGAGGGAGGGAGGAAGGAAAGGAGGAAGGAAAGGAAGAAGCAAGGGAGGAAGGAAGGGAGGGAGGAAGGGAGGGAGGAAGGAAG
>NW_027187465.1:1048587-1048900 GCF_028583685.1 Petaurus breviceps papuanus | reverse complement strand
GGAGGAAGAAAGGGAGGGAGGAAGGGAAGGAGGAAGGAAAGGAGGAAAGAAAGGAAGAAGCAAGGGAGGAAGGAAGGGAGGGAGGAAGGGAGGGAGGAAGGAAGGGAGGGAGGGAGGGAGGAAGGGAGGAAGGAAGGAAGGAAGGAAGGAAGGGAGGAAGGAAGGAAGGGAGGGAGGAAGGAAAGGAGGAAGGAAGGAAGGGAGGGAGGAAGGGAAGGAGGAAGGAAGGGAGGAAGGAAAGGAGGAAGGAAGGGAGGGAGGAAGGAAGGGAGGAAGGGAGGGAGGAAGGGAGGGAGGAAGGGAGGGAGGAAGG
>NW_027187465.1:1028961-1048577 GCF_028583685.1 Petaurus breviceps papuanus | reverse complement strand
AGGGAGGAAGGGAGGGAGGAAGGGAGGGAGGAAGGGAGGGAGGAAGGGAGGGAGGAAGGAAAGGAGGGAGGAAGGGAGGGAGGAAGAGAGGAAAGGAGGGAGGAAAGAAGGAAGGAAGGAGGGAAGAGAAAGAAGAAGAGAGAAAGGAAGGAAGGGCCTTGATCTACTTGGTTGCAGTGAAGCAATGCCCAAATGACCACCACATGACCATGGCTGCAGAGGGCATTAGGGGCCTACACTGGCCCTGACAACTACCCTGGCCCACCTGTGTCCAGGCCAATCCAATTCGGCTCAGATCGCATCCAGGCCTGGAAGGCATCCTAGGCTTTTCCACTCCTAATGTGGAGCTGTTCCTGTGTTCTTGGCTTCACTCTCTGTCCTTGTCCTTGGGCACAACAGCACAAGCTGGAGGACCAGGCCTGGTTCCTTCCCTCCCTCCTATTCCTGGGCACTTTCTCCATTTACAAAGAATCTCAGTGGGTTTGAGAGCAAGTCCCTGGTTTGAAGCAACTTGGCCCCTAAATGTTTTCATACCTTGGGCATTACACACTTGAATCTCTGGGTGTGTTGGTCTGCAGATAGCAACATGCTTTTCCCGACCAAATGTGGCTGATATGAAACCTTAGCCTGGCCTTCTATCAGTGTGATATTTTAGTATGTTCCTGAATATGTTTACCCCCCCCCCCAAGAGACTCAGAGTTGGAAAGAGCCCAGAGGCCTCTAGTCCAACTCCAATATCACCCCTCCAGTACCCCAGGGACTGGTCATCTGGCTTCTGCTTGAAGAATTATTATAGCACCTACTATGTGCCAGGAAGTGTGTTTAAAGTCCTCCAGGGAAGGGGAACCTGTCACCTCCTAACACAGCCCCTTCCCCTTGGGGATAACTTGGGTTCTCAGGAAGCTTTTCCTTACATACAGCATTCCTCCCCCACCCCCACCCACACCCCCAATTTTCCCCTCAGGAGCCAAACAGAACAGATCTGACCCACCTTCCAAAGGATACTTCCAGGATGGCCACTCCATCTCAACAGCTTAGCTAACCCTAACTGTGTTCTCTGACATCATAGACCCATAGACACAGAGCCTGAAGTGCCTTCAGAGGGCTTCCATTCCAACCTCCTCATTTTACAGGTGAGGGACCTGAATCCCAAGGAGGTGATGGGACTTTTTTTACAGTTGTTTTTCAGTAATGACCTTTTTGGGGCTTTAAGATACTGGAATGGTTCTCCATTTCCTTCTCCAGATCATTTTACAGATGAAGAAACTGAGGCAGAGTGAAATGACTTGTCCAGGGTTGCACAGTTAGTAAGTGCCTTAGAGGTCTTCCTGACTCTAGGCCTGGTACTTATCCATTGTGCCACCTAGCTATCCCCTGCTAATTCCTCCCAGGTAATCAAATGCCAGGGCAATTTCTGAACTTTTCTTCTGACTCCGTGAAGAGGTTGAGGGTAGGGGTTGCTCTGGAGACTCCAAAATATCAAAACGCCAGGTCCTGCCAAATGAATTCTTCTCAGAAAAAGTGAAGTTTATTGAAAGTTCACCATACTGGGTAGAATCTTAAGGAACTTACGTATCTGTGGTGCTTGCATTGGATAAGCGGGCCAGAATCATCTGACACAGAGTAAGTCTGTGCTAGAAAATTCTATGGTGCTCTCACACCACATGCTGTGAGATGGGGCCTTATATGCAGAAGGTTGTGGGAGGAATCTAAGGGTGGTCTAGAGGAGGAGTTTGGGGAGGGTCTTCAGGAGAAGTCAGATGAGGTCAATGAGTGATTAAGGGTGGGAAATTGCTGGAGGCCACCTGGAGACTACAAACAATGGTGGGCTAGGCCAGTTCAAGGGTGGATTGATATTTTGAGAGGCTCAAGGGTGGGAAGTCTAGTAACAGAGATTTGAGCCCAGCCACAATGTAGGGCTTATGGCCTCATGCAAATGCCTCATCAAATGGGATGATTTAATCAGAGTTCAAGGGAGAATCCCAGAGCCTGTACCTTAAGGACTCAAAGAGAGCTCAAGGGGGCTCCCAGAACTGGTACCTCATCATCCTAAAACAAGATTTTTCCTTTCTAAAAGATCTCCCTTCAGAGGCGTGGTCTATAAGAGCTCTTTATTCAGACTAATACAGCCTGCTGTATAGGAAAGGAGGACCAAATATCACAGAGCCTCTGAAGTCATGTGTGCCAAACAGTCTTACCAAAGCAGAAATTCACTTGGCAAAAGTCTGAAGGGGCAACAAATATCTTTTCTTTGCTGAGACAGTTTTCACATCACAGAGTCAAGGGAAGTCAGAGACTATCTGGTCCAGCCCCTTGGTGTGGATGAAAAAACTGAAGCCAAGAGAGGAGAAGAGACAGCATGGTGTCTTGGGATTCAGAGTAAAACAGCCTGGACCCTGATATTTAGACTTCCATAATCATAGATTCAGAGAGGGAGGAGAACCCACCTGATGCGTTGATGGGACCTGGACCCCAAAAGGAAAAGATCATGTCTCTGGAAGCAGCCCAGTCCCTGAATTTCCTCCCAGCCGGATCACTGGCACCTCCACCCAGGTCACCTGGCCCATCCCAGACTGCTTGCATGCACCTACGACCACTCCTTAATCCCACCCAGATCTTTTCACTGTCCTTTTGTATATAAGCATCAGTCTCATCCTCATTAGTTTGCAGGTTCACTAAGAAGCTTATCCGAGTTACAATAAAATTCCCCCTTGACAGGAAGATGATTTGAGTGTGTGAATTTGTTACAGGCAGATAACGCCTGGCACCCTGACATTTTGGGGTTTCCAGCAATCCAAACTGCTTTAAAACCCTCTCATTTTACAAATGTGGAAACTGAGGCCCAGAGGAAAGAAGTGAGAGCAAAGTACTACATAAGTAGTAAATAGAAAATTTACTGGGATTTGAACTCAGCCTCTCAGACTCCAAATCTAGTGTTTCTCCCCATACTTAAGCAACTTACTCTCTTGGGTTTCATTTTCCTCATCTGCAAAAAAGGGGTAGGATTACTTGATCATCTCTAAGGACCATTCCAGCCCTGGAAGACTGAGATGGATGGGTTGCTCAGCTTCTGGGCCCTTCCCAGAGCATGGTATCTGCTGGATGTGTCAATCCCCTGGCCACCAGAGCCCAGTCTTCTGTGAGCAGCCAGTCTTCACAACCTTCCACCTGGATCAGCTGAGTATGCTTTTTTTGTCTGGATTGCTGTACTGTGTTCTTCAGCAAGGACAACTACCACTAGCCAAGGGCTAGTCCTCTCTGCTTTGAGGGACCTCACCTCTCAGCTTTGCACGGTCCAGGCTGGAGGTGGGAGAGGCTAGTCTCTCCTCTTGGATCAAGGAAGCTTCCTTTGATTCTGTGCTTTACCTCTATGGAGGTCAGGGAAGCATAAGATGTTGAGGTCTAGGGTTAGGGGTACTTAAGACCCCAAAATACCAACACACCCGGTCCTGCCAAATGAATTCGACTCAAACCTTCTATCAGCCAAAGAAAAGCAAAGTTTATTCTTTCGATTTCAAATTGAATTCAAAGATTCGCCATAATGGGTAGACTCTTAAAGAGCCTCAGTATCTGTGACACTTGTATTGAACAAGCAGGCCAGAATCATCTGACACAAAGTGAGCCAGTGATAGGTCATTCTCCAGCCTTCCTCCTCTCATGGAGGCAAGATGGGGTCTTATATACAGAAAGGTTGTGGGAGGAATCTAGGGTGGTCTAGAGGAGGAGTTTGGGGAGGGTCTTCAGGAGGAGTCAAATGAAGTCTGACCAGTAATGAGAGATTAAGGGTGGGAGGTAGCTGGAGGCGACCTGGAGACGAGAGACAATGGAACAGATTTGGGTATGGATATTTTGAGAGGATCAAGGGTGGGGACTAACTGGACAGTGGAGGGCTAGCCTAGTAACAGAGATTTGGGCAGAGCTATAATGAAAGGCTTATGGCCTCTGGCAAATGCCTCATCAAATGAGAAGATTCAATCAGAGTTCAAGGGGTTTCCCAGAGCCTGTACCTCATCACCTGCACTGGTGACAAGGCATAAATCAAGACCACTGGCAATGGCTCTGACTGTCTCCATACCTTTGTTTCCAGGAACTCATCTGCATAACCTAATAGGAAACTGGGAAGTACCATGTAGGTGTTTATCACAAGTCAAGACATCACCCTCGTGATGTCATTGGTCCTATTCGAAAACAAGGGATGAACAACACTCAGTGAGGAGTAGTGGCTGCCCTGGGGACCCAACCAGCCAGTTCCAGTTGGAAAATGCTCCTCCTCCTCCTTCCTCTCCTCCTCCTCCTCCTCCTCCTCTTTCCTCTCCTTCTTCTGATGAGGTACAGGCTCTGGGAACCCCCTTAAACTCTGATTGAATATTCCCATTTGATGAGGCATTTGCCTGAGGGCATAAACTTTTCATTGTAGCTCAGCCCAAATCTTTGTTACCAGCCTAGCCCTCCACTGAACGTTAGTCCCCACCCTTGATCCTCCCAAAATATCTACACACCCTTAAACTAGCCTAGCCCTCCATTGTCTCAACTCCAGGTAGCCTCCAGCTACCTCCCACCCTTAATCCCTTATCATTGGAGTCTGACCTCATTTGGCTCCTCCTGAAGACCCTCCCCAAACTCCTTCTCTAGACCACTCCTAGATTCCTCCCACAGCCTTTTTGTATATAAGACCCCATCTTGCTTCCATGAGAAAGAAGGCTGGAGAATGATCTAGGGCAGACTCACTCTGTGTTAGATTATTCTGGCGGGCTTGTCCAATACAAGTGTCACAGATACAGAGGCTTCTTAAGGGTCTACCCATTATGGCAAACTTTTAATAAACTTTACTTTACTTTGGCTGAGAGAAGACTTGAGTTGAATTCATTCGGCAGGACCCAGTGTGTTGGTATATATTCTAACCCTAGACCTCAACATTTTATGGAACCCTGATTTCATCACCTCCTTCTTCTTTCTTCTTCTCCTTCTTCTTCTTCGTCACCTTTGTAGTTTACTGTCTCTATTTTTGCCTCTATGACCTTCAAATACAAATTTGGAACATCCTTACAGACAGAAGATCAGATAAGATAATGGATATTTGCTCTCTACTAAGGTTTTCTAATCTGCTCCCATGAGTTCAGCTATCATCTTTGTGTCCAAAACTGCCAGATGTATGACTCTTGCCCTGGCCACTGTCCTTAGCTCTAGTCCCATGTCACCAAATGACAACTGGACATTTCCACTTGAATGTCTAATCAGAACTTCAAACTCAAGATTCCAAAATGGAACTGATCATCTTTTTTCCCTAAACCTGCCCTTCCACCAATTTTCCTTCTTTCTTTTGAAGGTACTCTTTTCTCATTGTTGCCCAAGCGTATTTTTAAAAATCTTATTTTTATTGATATCTTTTGTGTATAATATCACTTTCATTTCCAAGACCTTGAAAATCCCCAGTGAAGAAGCATCTACCATCTCCTAAGACAATCTATTCTTTTTAGGACAATTCTAATTATTAGCAGGGTCAAAGATACAATCCTAATGCATCTTCCGAGAAAAAGCCCTTCAAGAATTTGAAAATAACTAGTAGTCTTCTGAGTCTTCTCTTCTTCCAGCTAAATTTCCCATTTCTTCAACTACTTTTTTGTATATAGGTCACAGTGGAGAAATAGTGTTTCAGAATAATAGCTAGCAGCGTGTGTGTGCGCGCGCGCACACGCGAACGTAGTGATTTAGGGACTGAAAAATGCTCTACAATTGTTTATCTCATTTGATCATATTTGTTATCTCATGAAATAGAATGTTGGACTTTGAATGAAAAAGATCTGGGTTTGAATCCTGCCTTTGATATCCACTAATAGTTGTATGCCCATAGGCAACTCTCTGAGTCTCAGTTTCTTTACTTATATTACCTACCTTACGATGTTGTTGTGAGGTTCAAATAAGATCATGTATATAAAGTACTTTTCAAAATTTAAAACCCTATGTAAATTTAAGATATTGAATCATCATTGGAAATATGCTACAGTCTACTTGGACCCACGACATATCTTTCATTTTAGTCACATGCAACTTTAGTTCTGGGCCTTGGTCAATAAATATTTATTGAATTTAGTTGCACAAAACATACAGGACTGTGAAGTAGGCAAGTTAGTCCTTCCTTATTAAGGAAATACTTTGGAAAGGTTGCCTGGTGTCAAGGGACTATATTGGGAATCTAGACTTGTATATTAGGTCTGTTCTACCACCTGGTAGCTAATAATCTGTTTTTACTAATGCCTTCTCTAAAAGACATGATTACAACTCCTATTTTCTTAAATTGGTGTAAAGCATAATGGATTATATTCCAACCCCTCATCTTAATTCTGTGTCTTTATGCACTTTCTCATATATGGTAAATTTTGTGGTTCTGCTTAGTAGTCTATTTTGCCATTCTCTTCTGTTTTATGGGTGAGTTTGGTCCATTAACATGCCCATTTATACCTTTTCAGGTTGTGGTTTCTTCCCATAAAATTCTGTTATAGCAATTTTTAAAATCAGTACCGTCTCTATTTGTTTTGCTTGAAATAATTTGATTTCAGTATTCACTCAAAGACACCAACACACATCAACCACTGTCCAACCCTGATTCTTTGATTCTACTTTTACTGTTGTTTTTCTGTCCCTCTTTTTTGATACTTCCCTTGCTTATCCCAAGTCGTAGAATGATTCAAGATCTTTCCTAATGAGCCTCCTCTTATAAATCCTACTTTTTGTTTAAATGACTTTCATTTGTACTGCCTCATTCAAAGAAACATTAATTTGATTCTTCCCCATATCCACCCTTTCCTTCCTCTAGAGTATTTTGAATTTTTTCCTTTCCATGGAACTTGTCCATGAGCTTTCTTTGTTCTCTCAAAATAAAACTTTTAAAAGACACCAACCTTTCCTCATTCTTTTATCGTGTTAACATGGATTTATTTGCTTGGTCTTTTTTATGATACATAGATTTCCTAACCCTTCTCAAGTTTGTTCGTTGGAAGAATGTACATTAAATGCCCCCCTTCTCATTTATTCAGTGGGAATGATTCAAATTCTCTCATTGTACTCAGTCTTTTTTTTTTTTTGATTGCTAAGCTTAACTTTTCAGGATAAGTTATTTTGGCAAAGAAACCTGATTTCTACTACTTTTTGAACAATTTCAGTAGTTTCTTTTATTTCTCATGGTCAATAATAAATAGTCTCTCCTCCTGGCTGCTTGCATGAATTTTTGTTTAATGCTGAAGGTCTGTAATTTGGTCACTAGATTCTAGGGAAGCTGTATTTCCACTCTGCCATCTCATGCATCACCTTAATCTCTACTTTTCCTGCTGTTTCTGATTTGTCATTGCTATTGTTGTTTATGACTCTTCATGACACCATGGTTGACCCCCTTCTATTCTCCACTAAGTAACAACTGAAAAGTTCAAGAGATATAGTTTCTGGGTAATTAATCATTTTATTAATAATTCTAACATGTTATTAATAAAAGAGGTTGGGGGCACTCTCAAATGCCAAAGACCCCCATGGTGGTGGATTCACAACTTATATGCCCTTGAACACTGGGTGTTCCTGAGATGGCAGTCAACTCTAATATGTTAACAATAATAAAATGAACATTATAATGAGATGAGGGCTCATTCTGATGATGATCTTGGAGGCTATATTCCTTGAATTACCCAAGTCTTGGTCAAGGAGACTTATCAATATGCATATCAAAGAGGGAATATACCTTTACCCCAGACTTGTCTGACCAAACACACTGAATAGGAATTTACAACCTGGTTGGCTAAGTTTTTTCCAAGATTTCCTACAATGGTTGATTTCTGGATAAGGAAGTGGAAAACCTTTGATAATTGGTTATTAATATAAAAAAGAATCATTTTTCTCAACTTTCAAAGTCTGTCCAAGTGCATGTTCTTTCTTTTCATGACACTGTCTATCCATCTGATACTTCTAGACAATTTTCTTTTATGACTTTGAGGCTTTTTGTTTCACTGAATATATTTGACATATCAGCAATTCTCAAATAGTTTCACCAAGTTCAATTGTCAAAGTCAATTACTTTTGCTTGTAGAGATTTCAAGTGTTCTTTTTTATTTTTTATTTATTTTTTGCTTTTTGGAGGGGGAAGGGCAGGACAGTTGGGGTTAAGTGACTTGCCCAAGGTCACATGGCTAGTATGTGTTAAGAAGTGTCTGAGGCCGGTTTTGAACTCGGGTCCTCCTGACTCCAGGGCCAGTGCTCTATTCACTGTGTCACTTAGCTGTTCTTCTAATTATTGCTACCTTTTTACTCTAATATTTCTTTCTATATCACTGCATTTTTTGCATTGTTTTGGATGTTCTTTTTTATTATAATTCAAATTCTCCATAACCAGAGATTCTCTTTTTGAAATACTTTTTAGTAGTACAAATTTGACTCCTTATCTCTTCCTTGGGCTTTTTGATTAAGCTTTTCAACTATTCTTGGTATTCTTGTAGCTCTTCCAATCTCGTTTCTTGAGATCGTTTTGTATTTATTACAGCATTATTCTCTTTTTTAGAGTTTTCTCTTCATTTTCTTTGACTCTACGGCACTTTCATAGGGACTGGATCTGTCATTTATTTCTTTCATGTTGGGCACTCCCAGCTGAGGAATCTCTCCCTGCCAATATAGTTCAGTGTCTTTGCTATAATTTATAGTCCTAGAGAGTTGCCTATAGCGTTGACTTTGTGACTTTCCTAGGGCACTAACCAGGATGTATCTGAACCCAGATCTCCCTGATCCTAAGGACACTCCTCTGCCCACTATGGCACACTGTCTCTCCATGGGAGAATGAGCTGTTCTTATTGAGCTCTTTCCACTCCGCCTCCACTGCCTCTTTAAAGGTCAGATTTGATCTTTTCTGGTTTACTCACTTGTTCGGTTTATCTGCTGGGCCTCTTTTTGTGTGTGGGCATGGTTTTTCTAGGGGAAATGTCTTTCCTTTCCTCCCTCACTTTCACTCTTCTCTTACTTTATTTGGCGTATGTGCTGCCAAAGCAAGCACCCTTTTACTATATTTGGCAAAGCTCTGGCTGTTTGGGAGGTAATGAAGGGGAGCTGGGCTCCCTCCCAGCCTTGCCCTCAGCCATCTTGCCAACACTCCCTCCAGCAGCATGACCCCCGGCAAGCCTGAGTCCCAGTGACCTCATCTATAAAATGGGGGGAATGGTCCTTGTACTACTCACCTCTTTAATTGGTTATGAGAAGCAAAGCATCACTAGGTAAGGGTGAGCTGTGATTTACTAGGTACTGAAAGCCTTTTGTGGCTAGAACTACCAACTCCAGTTACCGAGGGGCAACCCACATAATTCAATGAAATTTATTAGACATCTTCATGCATGCTTGACGTAGGGAATATGGCACAAACCATGCTTGGGAGGAACTTGCCACCTAATAGAGAGGAAAAACAGAAACACAAATACCTGTGACCCAGGAGAGAGAGATCAGTGCCAAGGCCCATGGGCTGGGAGGGACCTCAGAACTGACTAGTCCAATCCTCCCATCTTACAGATGAGGACCAAAGGAGGGGAAATGACTCAGTTAAGGTCACACAAGTGGTGACTGTCAGAGGTAGGATGCTAACCCAGGTTTCTCACTCCAGACCCGGCACCCCTCTAGAAACCCAAGTTATAGAGCAGTTGCTGGTATGCAGCAGTGGAGGGATCTTCCATACCAGGATGTTCTTTACACTGGTCCAAGACTCCCTCCCATTCTTTCTCTCACTTCTCTGGAAAAATGTCCAAATATACTATAAAAGTTCATTTAAACCATCATTAACTGAGGCCAGAAGAATTTGTCACTGAAAAAGACTGGTCTTTAGACAATGGGAAAGTCACTTCCCCCCTGATTTGCATATGGGCTAGGAGCCTGGGGGTTCCTTGGAATTTCTATGAAGAATTCCAGATATCTCAAATAAAATCTTTTGGAACACTACACATTCCCATGAACAAAGGCCTCACAGAGGAGACTCACACTCACACTTACCTGGGAGACTGCTGCCCCTTTGGTGCAGGGGACAGGACCCAGGTGGGATGTATTCGAGGGAGTCCAGTTTGAAGTTGGCAAGTCCAGGCTTCAGAAACAGGTGGCCAGGCTAGAGACAGACTGAGCAGCCCACCAGGCGGGGCCTGCTGGGAAGGTCTCAGCCAGGGACCTTAGATGACAATGTCAGCCCTGGAAAAGGCCTTAGAACATGTAAAACAGAACATCAGGGTCCTTAGAACAGGGAACACCAGGGCTAGGGGGTCCCTTAGACCATAGACTGTCAGAAGCCTTAGGATGGGGAATATCCCCATTGTTGCCGTTAAGACCTGGGTTGGAGTGGGGATGGGGGGTTGGCAGACCTTAGAATGAAGGATATAAAGGCTGGGAGGGCCCTTAGAATAGGGGATTTCAGAACTGAAAGGGGTGTTAGAACAGAGAATGTCAGAGCTAGAAAATACCTTAGGATGGGGCAGCTAGGTGGCGCAGTGGATAGAGAGCACCAGCCCTGGAGTCAGGAGGACCTGAATTCAAATTTGACCTCAGACACTTAACATAAAAAAAAAAAAAAAAACTAGCCATGTGACCTTGGGCAAGCCACTTAACCCCAATTGCCCTCCAAAAAAAAAGCAAAACAAAACAAAACAAAAAAAAAGAAAATACCTTAGGACATAGAACATCAGGCATGGGAGGGCCTTAGAACAGAGAATGGCAGAGGAGGGACTCTTAGAGCATAAGACATAGAATAGTAAGACTGAAAAGACCTTAGACCACAGAACACAGGCTGGGAGAGCTGGGCGAGACCTTAAAATCACTTAGTTCAACCCTCTCTGATTTTACAGAAGATACAAGAATTGAGGAAATGTGATTAGTCACACAGCTTGTGAACAGGCAGTTCAGATATCGAGGTCAGGGCCAGTGAGGTCCAGCTAAGGACAACATGTGGGTGAGTTGGTGGGTGGAGAGAGCGTGGCCTCTAAGATCCCTTCCAAGCAGAAATCTAGGCTCCTGCAACCTCTGGAGTAGAAAGAATTCTACATTCCCAACCTCACTGCATTGTTGCAAGAAAAATGCTGACCAAACCTCCATGTTCTCCATTGGTGGTGTTGCTGTCCTGGTCACCAGTGTCATCACTGTGGTTGTTGTGGTCGGTGTTGAGGCCCTTTTCCCAGCTATCTCCAATCACCTGTACCTGCCCAGGTTTAACGTGCTGTGTCAACTTGGTGCGCCCCAGCGCTGCTCATGGCTTTCCAGGCTTCACAGGTACGTGGAGAAATTTGTCTAAGGACTAGATTGTGCCCTCATCAGTGCGTGTAATGGCTAAGGGCTAAGGTTAATAGCTTGCTCTCTCTAGAAATATGGGACTTCAAATTCCGAGGCTGACATCCCTCTTTTTGTTTGACATCCCTCCAAATTATGTTTGTGCAGCTCCCTCTCTCCTCTCTTTTCCCCAGATGTCATCACTCAGACATCAATCTGGATCAGGGGTGAGGAGCCTGGGGTCTCGAGGCCACATGTGGCCTTCTAGGTCCTTAGGTTCGGCCCATTGACCGAGTCCAAGTTTTACAGAACAAATCCTTTAATTAAGGGGATTTGTTCTGGGAAGTCTGGATTCAGTCAAAGAGCTGTCCTTGAGGATCTAGAGGGCCACATGTAGCCTTGATACTGCAGGTTCTCCACCCCTGGGGATATTCCTGATCTGTTGTTTCAAGTCACTTGGCATCCATTGGCATATGTCTATTCATGTCTAGTCCAAGCTCCATTGAGTCAATGCCTCTATTGTCTATCAAGACGTTAGTGTATGCTCTGTTTACCCCTTGGTCTCTCTTGGTTTGGCATTTCTGTAGGTTCCTAGAGGACCCACTCCCCAACACTTATCCGTTGAATCTGGCCAAGTTGCCTCTTTAGGCTCCCATTCTGTTCCCTAAATTATTTGAGATGGAAAGCTTGTGAAGAATAATAGAGCCTAAGGACTGAGCTTAAGCTGGCAACTTTCCTTTAAAATCTTTAAAATTAAAAAAAAAGTCTTATTTAAAGTTTTTGTCTCTAGATGGGGGGGCATTTCTGGGAGAACACACTCTCCCTCCAGACTGACTCTTTCCTTGTGATGAAGAAAAACTGTTTCACGTAGTGATCTCATCTGACAATGTCTGTTACATTATGCTCTCGTAGTTTCTCCCCTCTCTGCCAGGAGGAGACAAATATGATTTGTTACAGTTATCCCTTCCATATCATGGGGATTAGGGGCGCAGCACTCCTACAGTCTGGAACATCCAATCTTGGCCCTCCCTTTGCACCAGGAAAGAAGTCTGAATTTTTTCTTTTTCTTTCATGGGGGTATTTATAGTGTTAAAAGATAAAATATGTTGATATTATACCATACTATACATATATTTTATGCATTTCTTAGTTTCTAAACTTTTTCTATGTTGTCTGCTGGCCTTTGTATGTCATCTGCAGCTTCTTCAAAACTCCCCCAAAATTCCCATTTAATTTCTTATGCCAACCCATGAGATATCAAAACTGCAATGGGGAAAATCACAATATGGAAGGGATAACTGTATTTGTCCACTGGGTCATTCATTGGACTTTCCACTACTCAGAGTTCAGTTTTCCTTTATCAGTCTTTTCATTTACTGTATTGGAAACATTGTGTGGTCAAACAAGGCTATTTCTGTTGTTGAATCTTTCAAGGAATCTTGAGAGATTTTTTTGTGTAGATAAAGGTATAGGATATTGCTAAATCAATGATCCACACATCCAAAGGACTCATGATGAAAAATGCTCTCCACCTCCAGAGAGAGCTGAGTGCAGATTCTGCGTGCAGATGGAAGCAGATTTCCTTTTCACTTTCTTTATTATTCTAGCTTCCCTTCCCCCCTCACCTACCCCCACAACATGCTTGATGTCAAAATATTATTTGCATGACTTTGTATGCAATAATGGTATCCTATTGCTTGTCTTCTCAGTGGGTGAGGTAGGGGAAAGGTAGAAAGAGAGAATTTGGAACTCAAAATAAAAAATAAATTCTGAAATCAAATCTAGAATCAGGACTATCTGAGTTCAAATCCAGTCTCAGATACTTACTAGCTGTGTGATCCTGGGTAAGTCACTTAATCTCTATTTGCCTCAGTTTCCTCAACTGTAAAAAGGGGATACTAATATCGCTCACTTCCCAGGATAGAGTGAGATAATATTTGTAAAAATGCTTGGCAAATCTTAAAGCATTATAAAAATGTTCATTTTCACAGGGCAGCTAACCACTGGTGGCTCCCTCCTTTCTCAATGAGTTTGGTGCCAGGTGCAGTCTTGCTCCCTACCCCAACTCCTGCCCTCTTACTAGGAAACTTCAACATACATGTTGACACTCTCTCATTTATCCTAAATTCCCAATTCCTTTATCTCCATAGCTTCCATGACCTACTCTTCCACCCCACCTCAGAGACACACAGGGATGGCCATTGCCTTGGTTCTGCCCTTTTCTACAAATGTTCCACTTCCAAGTCCAAGAATTCTGAGATGTCTTTATTTGATTATAATGTTTTATCATTCCATCTCTCCCTCTCCCTCACCACCCCATCCCATTCATTTTCACTGTGGTCTCCAATGTCTTCACTCCCTAGTCCTAGGACCATCACTCCTGCTTTGGTTTCACTCTCCTTCCTTCCCAATCTTGACCCCTTGAACTAAATCAACTCCATACTCTTCTATTCTCAAATTCTTTGTTCCCTTGTCTTATTGCCTGTTGGACCTTACCCAACCACACCACTGTATCACTCTCACCATCTGTTCCTCCTTTCCTGCTGAAGCTGGAGAAAGGAATGAAACTCTGCTCGCTGAGTGCATTACAAATTTGTTATCTAATCTCAACCAAGCCTTCCATTCAGCTCTGTAGAAGAGCTCTGTCTCTTCCTCCCTGGTTCCCTCTCCAGCTCAGAATAATAACTATATATAATATTATATATAATAAATATAATAACTATTCAAAACCTCTTCAGGTTTCCCCCACCAACCACCCAGTTCCCACCCCAGCTAAAGACCTCGCCTGATCTTGAGGACATATGCCAAGAACCCCCTTTTCTTCCTCTCTCCTCTCACATCACTCAGAAATAATCCTACTATCTTCCCAGAATTCTCTGATGAAGCGGTGGCCCTCCTCTTCACCAAGGCAAGTGCCTTTATATCCACCCTTGACCCCATCCCCTCCTGACTTCTCCAGAAGATTACCCACTCCCACTCTTATATTTTCCTTCTCTCCCTGTCTATTAGCTCTTTCTCTACTGCCTACAAACATATCCAGGTCTCCCTCATTCTTTAAAAAGAAATAAAAAAACAATCCTCATTTGTTTTTCTCATTCCTAAAAGTTTTTATTCTATATCTCTCTCCTTCTCAGTTCAATCCTTTGAGAAAGCCATTCCACCATCACCTCCTTACCTCTCACTGTTCTAGACCCTTTGCAATCTGCCTTCTGACCTCAGCATTCAGCTGCAGTGGCTAGCTTCAAAGTTAGCCATGATCTGATGGCCAGATCCAATAGCCCTTTCTCAACCCTCACCTTTGTCCTCTCTGCGACGTCGGACATTGGTGACCATCTTCTCCTGAATACTCTCTCCTCTCTGGTTCTGCATGACATCATTCTCCCTTTGTTCTATTCCTACTTATGTAGTTTCTCTTGTCTCTCTCTCCTTGGATTTTGGGTCTTCTCCCCAAGGCTCTTTCCTTGGCCCACTTCTTTCTTTATTCTTTAGCCCCTCACTTGATGACTTTGACAGTGTCAAATCTATGTAGATTTCTAGATATGTGCGTAAGAGGATTCATCTCTTCCCCCCCCCCCCATCCCCATGGAGCACACTTATTTCCTACTCCTGGTTCTGGTGATCACATTGAATGCTCTGGTGCCCCCTTCTACTGCACGGTGTGACCCAGTACTGAAAGAACTTTGCATTTTAGTATCGTATGATAAAACTTTGGTCATCGTCTACACTGCCCCCCCCCCCATCCATGATAAAGACAAAGATGGTGGACAGACTACGTCAGTTAAAAGAGCAGACAGCTTTCAGCTTGGCCATCTTTTCTGTGACTGTTCTGTACGTAGATTGTAGATTCCATCTCTTGGTTCCTACATTGTGGAATCAAGGAATAGGCTGTGCTCTGCACCCCCACCCCTGTCCTTGCATAACTCCCCATATAAGGCATGGACTCAACTAAGTGAGCTTGTGCCTGGGCCCAGGCTGCTTTTTTTCCCCCAAAGAGCAGAGATTTCTCTTTCTTTTCTGAATAAATCACCAAACAAGGCTCTTGAGGTGGCAGTTTCCAGGATTTCCCCTTGGAAGATCTTGGGAGTGAGCTTTTCATTCTGTAGAGGAAGGTCATTTTGGTTTTTCCTTTTTATTTTCTTTATCTTGTTTGAGTTAGTACAGAATTTTACACACTTCGAGATACACTTATAAGAATCTTGTTAAGTGGTGTCTGCTTGTTGAATTGTATAACCATATATCTAGGGTTGAGCATAATTTCTCAAATTACCAAGGCTTTGACTTTCATAAAGGATTGTTGATTTCTGAATTGCCCAAGAACTATGCTATAGCAATTTTGCTGAGAGAAGGCATTGGGGGAGCCCCCAAAGAGATAGTGCCTGGGCCTTCTCATATCACTGGAGAGCTTTCTAGAAGTGGGAATATAGATAAATGGGCCCAAAGCTTTGGCTTGATTTGCTAAGGAGTGTAAAGAAAGGGTAAAGAAGCATTTATACTTCTTTGTTCTTTTTAGGAGAAGTAATTTCTCAATCACATGATTAGATTACAGGGCAAGATCAGCAATGCCCCAGTTTCTTTTAAAAAGGACACTTGCCAGCTCTGAAGTTGGTCAAGACAGGATAGTGGTCTAGACCTTTCCTTTCAGCTAATCAGGTCTACTGGCATACTATTAAAGGCCCTGCACCAGTGGGCTCATGGACTATAACTTTAGCAGTATATATCCACAGAGTTCTTGATGCTGGGGTGGTAGTCCCTCCCTCTGGGGGACCCAGAACGTGAGTGTGAGTTGGGTTAATGAGTCAAAGAGTATGAGAAAAGGGAGACTAATCCTTTTCATTATGAAGCTGACTTCTCCAGGACTGAATCTGCTCCAAACCATGTACCTGGGTACAGACCTAGAGGGGGCATGATATGTGGATAAGGAGCATCATGTTGGAAGAGAGTCTTTTAGGTAGTACTTTAATCTACTGCATCCAATGCTTTTTCATAATCAATGAACAATAAGGATTCTGGGATCTTATTGGCTACAGCTTTCAGTCGCTTGCCCTTTCTAAGCCTCACTTTGGAACTGGGGTGCAGGAAATCCCCTCTGTACTTGGGGAAAGATGTTGGTGGGAGCTGGAGTCATTTGCAGGGACCCTAGATACCCGTAACCCCCTTAAGAGTCCCTGAGAACCGTGGTGGGGGAGTAAGATGAGACACATCTGCCTTCAGGTAATGGGGGCCTGGGGAGTAACTTTAGCAGTAATATTACTAAGTGATATTTTCAGTAGTAACGTTACTAAGTTCTCTTTGGGCACATGGGCTATTCTGATATTGGGTTTGCTCTTGATGGTGGTGGTGGTGGTCTTCTTTCTGAAAGGGGACCAATGATATAAGGAGGGTGTGTAGCAACAAGCACCCCAGCGTCTGCAGGGTGGCTGCTCACACAGGTTCTTAGATCTGTTTTGATAAAGGAAAGCAACTCAAAATGGGTTAACAAGCTTACTTTAATCAGTCAAACATGTATCGTTTACCTAGTTCAGGGGGAAAAGGTCAGCACCCCAAACTTCAGAGTATACAGACAGAATTATCAAGTAGATTTCCAAACTGTCCAACCATTACATCCATACCAAATCAACACCTGAGTTTCAGCATCTGGGTTTTTCAAAGCCGGGGGGCTCTGGACAACGGCTTCCCAGAATCCACATCAAATCACAGAACACTTCTCAAAGTGAGCCCCAAAACAAAGCCTCACATCAGGGCTTATATAGCCTTCTCCTGGCTCAGAGAATCTAACAACCTTATTGACACACTGGCCAATCAAAAAGTATCTACTGAAAAACAAGCCTCCCACCCCAGGCTCCAGGTGCACTTTAGCCTAGGGGCAGGGAAGATCTTAAAAATTTACATTCCCATTACTGGGTGATATCTTGACTTGCCCATGAATTAGATTTAAGTGAAGCAGGACTGTGCAAAGTCATCAACCTCACTCTCTCTTCCGGAGTCATCTGGGTCCAGTGGCAAGACAAGAGTCAAGAGGACTGGTATTGGGTGTATAAGGGAAGGGGGAAGGAGGAAGGGAGAGGAAGAAGAGGGGGAGGGGAGAGGGAAGACAAGGGAGGGGAGGTTTTGTTGTTGACTTATTTCAATCATGTCCAACTCTTCATGACCCCATTTAGAGTTTTCTTGGCAGAGATACTAGAGTGGTTTGCCATTTCCTTCTCCAGCTCATTTTACAGATGGGGAAACTGAGGCAAGCAGGGTTAGGTGACTTGGCCAGGGTCACACAGCTAGTAAGTGTCTGAGGCTAGATTTGAATGTGAGAAGATGAGTCTCCCTGACCCCAGGCCAGATGCTCTGTGTGCACCATAGTGACACCTATCCCCACAGTTTGATCTAGTCCAACCCCCTCATTTTACAGAAGAGGAAACTGAGATCTGAGAGGTGGAGCCTTGTCCAAGTTCACCCAGAGGGTGAGCATCAGAGCCTGAAGTGAAGATAGATCCATGGACTCCAAGCCACCAGACCACCTCTGTCTGACCCTCATTTTAGCAAGAGAGGAAACCGAGGCTAATTGGTATTGGTTGAGAAGCCCAGTCTCCCAGATCAGTGGCTAAGGATCCACTCCCCCCACTTCTGGCCAGTCCCAGTTATCATCCCCCCGGCTTCCTCTTTCTCTGAGGTGCCTCTGGTTTCCTTATCTTGGACCTGCCTGGAGTGGAGATGGATTGTCCTTGGCTGATAAGGTTAAGCTTTTCTTTGGACTCACCTTAGGGGCCTCAGCACCCTCTCCCCTCCCCCTCCCTACATTTGGTGATACCGTGTTTCCCCGATAATAAGACACTGTCTTATTAATTTTTTTGGAAAGAAAAACACCAGAGGGCTTATTTTCAGGGGAGGGCTCATGTTGTCCTGCCTCAGCTCTCCTCCGAGGCACTGCTCTCAATGGCGCCAGCAAGCAAATCACTGGGGAAGAACAGGATGATGCGCTCACTGCTGCAGCTCTGATTGGATGCAGCTCGGAGCGCTGCGTGCGTTTCAGGGGGGGGGACGGTGCATACAGAGGGTACTGTAATGTAGCGTGTAGCGCAGGGGATCACCTTCACTACAGTAGCAATCTCAATAGGGCTTATTTTGAGGGGAGGGCTTATTTTAGAGGAATCTTACACAGTAAGGGGAGGGCTTATTTTCGGGATAGGTCTTATTATCGGGGAAACACGGTAACTTCAGATTGTGTCTGGTCCCTTCCCTGCGACAGTCTGCATATGAGTGTGAGTGTAAGTGTGTGAGTGTGAGTGAGTGTGTGTATGTGTGTGAGTACTTGTATTATGAGTGTGTGAATGTGTGTTGTGTGTGAGTGTGTATGTGGGTGTGTGTGTCTGTGTATGTGTGAGTGTGTATGAATGTGTGAGTATATGTGTGTGTGAGTGTGTGCATGTGTGTATGTATGAGTGTGTGTCTGTGTGAGTACTCATGAGTGTGTGAATGTGTGTGTGAGTATGTGTATAAATGTGTGTGTGGGAGAGTATGTGTGTCCGTGTATGTATGTGAGTGTGTATGTGTGTGTATGAACATGTGAGTGTGTGTATGTGTGTCTGTGTGTATGTGAGTGTGTGAGTGTAAGTATGTGAGTGTGTGTGTGCCTCCCTGCCTCCCTCCCCCTTGGGTCTCAGTCTCTTGGCGTGTCCAAGGCTGCCTTTTTCCAGCCCCATTTTGCTCTGGGGGCTGCTTTTATTAGGCTGTTTTTCCCCAGGTAAGACGAAGAGGCCCACAGGAATTTGACCTGGAATGCCACCGGCCAGCGGGTAGGGTGAGACCTGGGTTCAGGCTGCAGCCCCTCTGCTCCTGCTGCCTAGGTGACCTCAGGCAGCTCTGTCCCCTCCAAGCCCAGCTGGCTCAGCCGTCCTGGGCTCTCCCAAGCCCACCCCACCGCTGTCTCCCCTGCACCAGGTTGGGGGCAGGGTATGCCTGGGGGGAGGGGCCATCAGGCGGCATGCCTGCATACCTGGAATTTGGACACCCAGGGGGGGGCTTTCGTCTTGGCTCCACACTGATTTTCTTTTTTTTCCTTAATAGTATTTGCCCAATTCCATGTAAAGATAGCTTCCCACATTCATGTTTGTAAGATGAGTTCCAAGCATTTCTCCCTCAGTCCCTTCCCTCTCCTCTCCCCCAGACAGCAGTCAATCCCATCCAGACCATACATGCACAATCATGTTAAGCATATTAACACCTCGGGTGTGTCGCCTGCCACTGATTTCCTGTGTGAACCTGGGCAAGTCTGGACGCCTTTCAGGGCTCAGTGTCCTCCTCTATAAAATGAGGGCTTGCAGCTCTCCTGTCCCTCCCTGCTCTCAGTCCCAGGGGCCTGGGCT
>NW_027187465.1:1011115-1023961 GCF_028583685.1 Petaurus breviceps papuanus | reverse complement strand
TTATTGTTTTATTTAGAATTTGATTTAATTTTTTATTTTCTTTTTCTGCATTCATAGTTCTTCTCTCTGGCTTACATTTGAAGCTTGACTCTCCCTAGGTTTCTTCCCCACCACACCCTCCACATATACACATAGAGGCACTTATCATGTCATATTATTATAGTTGCTAACGGGTGCGCTGGAGCCAGCTTGAACCAGCTCTTCAGAGCCAGGTGAGCTGATTGTTAAATTTTCAGTATGATCATTTACACATCAGAAATTGGCAAATGCTAGGGGCAGCTAGTTGGTGCAATGCATAGAGTCCTGACCCTGAAGTCAGGAAGACCTGAGTTCAAATTCAGCCTCAGACACTTACCGGCTGTGTGACCCTGGGCAAGTCACTTCACCCTGTTTGCCTCAGTTTCCTCATCCATAAAATGATCTGGAGAAGGAAATGACAAAGTACTCTAGTATCTTTGATAAGAAAACCCCAAATGGGGTCACTGAGTCAGACACGACTGAACAATGATGAAATGAGCTTGATTTATTATTTTGTTGATTATTTAGACAAAAGAAAATAATGGGTGAAATGTTAGTAACACAGATCAAACTTGAAAGTGTGTCTGGAGAGCTGGTTGTTAAACATATACCACCACCTCCACTCCCCCACCCCTCACCTCTGTTTCTGGCTTGGTGTCACTCCATGTGACTGTGAGTTCTATGAGGTCAGGAACCACATTATGGTTAAACTTTTTGTCTCTGAGCGCCAAGAACAGGGCCTTACAAACAGGGAGGATTAATAAATGTAGCCCTGCTAGGGCTCCCTCTCCCACACTTAGGCCAGCTACTTCACTCCTAGGGTGCCCTGCTCTGCTCCACTGGCTGGATCCCTCACCCGCTGTGTTCCCCCCATTGCCTGGTACCAGAGACTGACGCCCAGCCTCTGCTCCATTTAACTGCTTAATATCAATTAGCTTGTACAGAAGGCTATTTACTTGGAAATACAGATGAATCCTCCTGAGTCTCTGGGGAGTGAAGGCCTGCCCTTGGTACCAGTCCTAAGTAACATTGGTCACACCAGGTTCACATGCAGATTCGTCCTTGTCTCAGCTCCCCTGGTTTGGGTCCTGCCCACTGCCCCAAAGGTCATTCCCTACCCTTGATATTAAGCAGGCCACAAATCCCAGCCTGGACTCAGACCACCAGACTCCCGTCCCCCAAATTTATCTCATTCGCCTAAAATGGAAAGGAACAAGCAGACAGGTCTCACACCAGCCCTTTTACAGGACTGTCTGGTCGCCTCAGGGCAGCCCCCCTCTCTTTCCCAGCCCGAGTAAGACAATGATGGCTGTGACAGAGGCTGAGGGTTCATGCCTTTTGGTATACCTCCTCAGCCAATCAAAGAGACTCTCTTCTCTGGGGGTTCAGCCACCTGGGACCACCTCCAGGATTTCCAACATCTCGACCCTTGGGGAGAAGTTGTCCAGGAGCTTTGCACATGTGCCAGATACCTATAATGTAAATATTTGTTTAAATGGAATTTCTTTTAAAAAAATGACTTTGAGAAAAATAAACTTTTAAAGCCCTTCCTAACCTGGCCCCAACCTATCTTTCCAGTCTCATCGGAAAGATTTCTCCTCCACCTCCGCCTCCTGAATTCTACAATTCAGCCTAACTGGCCTTCTTCAAGGTATCTGAAAGAAGCAAAAAGACCAGAGGCAGGAGAAATCCTCAGACCAGGGGCGAGAGAACTTGCAACCTCGAGGGCACATATGACCCTCTAGGTCCTTAAGTTCAGCCAGCCCATTAACTGAATCCAGACTTCACAGAACAAATCATTTGCTGCAGGTTCCCCCCCACACACCCTATGAATATTGAAAGAGGTGACCAAGAGAGCAGTAATTATGACAAATATGACAGTAATTATGTCGATAATGATGGACAGAATGACTCATCCACTTATACAAAGCCTTTATTTATGAAAGTCGTTTATACATGAAGAAGAAAGGAAAGGAATGAACATTTATATAGCCCTACTGTGAGCAGGGCACTGTGCTAGGAGCTTTACCGATATGATCTCATTTGATCAGGTGCTATTATTAGCCCTATTCTTACAGTCGAGAAAACTGAGGCAAAAAGGGTTAAGTGACTTGTCCAGGGTCACACAGCTAGTAAGTGTCTGAGCTCAGATTTGAACTCAGGTCTTCCTCACTGTAGGCCACCCAGGCATTCTCAATGAAGGCCTTTCACCAAAGGAGGCTTTCACGAACAATATTCATCAATTTGTCATTTTTATTTATCATCTCACAGTTTACTGAAAGATGTAGAGAATATATGCCAAGCAGTGGAGCCAACAGATTCAAGCCAGCAAGCCAATCCCTACCCTCAGGAAGCTTATATTCTAATAAAAGACAAGGCATCTGTTAGAAGGGGGAGAGGGGCAAGGTAAGAAGTGGCCCCTTGCTCCTCAGGCCAGGATTAAAGAAGGTACAAAGTTCACCCCTCAGAGCCTCAGACTCACCCAGGTGGGAGGGGGTGGAGGAATAAGGGACTGGAGTTCAACTGGCATGGCCTGAGCATGTCTTGAAAGTGGGCACAGGACTAAATCGGGTGCAGACTCGCCAGTCCTCTGCCATCAGGCTTATTGTTGGTTAATTTGGAAAGAAACGAAACACCACCTTGGAGCTTGAGGCAGTTATGAGGTGTGGTGGCCCCCTCCAGTCATATCTGGCCACTGGACCCAGGTGGCTCTGGAGGTTAAAGTGAGGCTGATAACTTTGCACAGCCCTGCCTCACTTAAATCCAATTCACTTGCAAATCATGGCATCATCCTCCTGATGTCATGGTCCTCTTTGGGAATGAAGGACAAACAATGAGGTGTAGAGGTTAGAGCGTCAGCCTTGGAGTCTGGAAGACCTGAGTTTAAACCCTACAGACATGCACTGACTTTCTGCTTGACTCTGGGCAAGTCCCTCAGTCTCTCAGGCTCATCTGTAAAATAGGATCATAATAGTGTCCACCTCCCAGGGCTATTGTGAGGATCAAATGAGATATTTACATATCTCAAAGTGGTCAGCACTTTGCAGACCTTGAAGCACTATACAATGACCAATTATTATTGCAGGCTGTCACACAGCCTAGTGTCTCTTGCCCCTACATCTAGATCACTCGGGATTCCTTAGATGTAATAATCAGAATAGCCCAATTCAAGCCCTTCAGTAATGAACCTCAGGCAAGGAACAAAGCAGAGAGACAGATTTGTGCTCTCCAAAGGTGTTCATCACCATGATGGAAGGAGATTCAGATGAGAGTCTAAGTTGAAGAGGGGTTCTGTATGGATGGTGAAGTCCTGCAAGTGCTTCTATGTGTGAATGACATTGTGCTGATTGAATCAAGCCCAAAGGCACTGCAAAGCCTCCTGGAAAAGATTATCAATCACTCAGAGGAGTCTGGCCTGACCATCCACACAGGAAGAACCAAATGGATGACAAATGTCCACAGCCCAGATTTCAACATGCATTTGGATAATCACCCTATCCAACCTGCACAATAGTATGTGTATCTGGAAAGACAATACAGGTGAAGGGCAATCTGAGCCTCGAGTTGTGAGAGAAATTAATGTTACACCATTATATGAATAGTTAATTATTAATTTGGGATCCATCCTTTTCCTCCTATTTCTGTTAAGGCCCAGCTCCTGAAAAGGTCAGTAGTCTCTGAAGGGTTTGGCTGAGTGATGAGATAACTCCTAGCCCACAAGGCACATAAGTTGGGTGAAACCCCATGTAACTAGGTCTATTTACAATATACTCAGAATCCCATCTGGGTGAGTCTTTGCCTGGGGGAGGAACCCCCTTTCCTTGATCCCCTCCATTAGAGTTTAGGGTAACCCATCTCATGAAGGAGAAAACTAGTGAGAGCGGTCCAGATGGAGACAACTTCCCTCGCCCAGGTGCCTTGAGGCTGCTGAATCTTAATGACAATTAAGCCACGTTCAGAAGGAGGGGCTGAAGACTTTTAGTTCACCTCCTCATTAAACGTCCCCCAATCAGAGTGGAGTTTCATTTGTCAGGGAAGTTCCCTTTCAGAAGGGATTTAAAGCATTTCAGCTCTCCCTCGGCATCTTTGGTCACTGAGATAAGCCGCTGCCCATCACTCTATTAATTACAAGCTAGCTTAATGGATATGTTGATTCTTAATTGCCCAGCAGCGCTGTCTCTCGGGGGTTTTCATTCGTCACAGTTGAACAGAGAGAGTGGTCTGGTTTACCTTTGGAAATTGCATGGCACTTTTACTGATCCCCAGTTTCCCATAAAAGGAAAAGTTGTCTCTTTGATGCAAACATTCCACCAGTGTTAGGGGTTACAGCAAGACCCAGACCATCCCCGCCTCTGAAGAACCAAGGATGGCTGTCATCCAGAAGGCAACGGAGAGGCGCATGGTGGGTGGGAAAAACAGGAGTAAAATGTCACCAAGGGATTCATGGGGTCACAGCAAGAAGGGACAGGCGGACAACCAGAGCGATGCCAGACTGGCATTCTTGTCATCAGGAAGTCAGCAGAGAATGAGGAGGCTCCAGAGGAAAGTGTGGGAGAGAAGAGGTATTAGCCTGCCTACCAGACTAAAGGTCCACAGAGCCATGGTGCTGACCTGTGAAATCTGCCAGCGCCAGGCCAGGAGATTGGATCGCTTCCATGTGAATTGTCTGAGGGAGACTCTGAAGATCACCGGGAAGGATAAGGCACCAGACACTAAGGTCCTTACTCCATCTAAACTGCCCAGCATTCAAACTCTGCTTCAGAGAGCACAACTCCCATGGTCTGCGCACGTTGTTCTAATGTCAAACGTACACTTGCCAAAAAGACTGTTTGATGGAGAACTCACTCGGGGCAAGCATTCACATACAGGGTGGTCAGAAGTGATCCAAGGACACTCTCAAGTTGTCTTTGAAGAACTTTGGAATTGATTGTGTGACGTGGGAGACCCTGGCACAGGTCCTCCCAGCATGCCGTGCCCATATCAGAGAAGGCACCATGCTCTATGAGCAAAGCAGAATTGAAACAGCTCAAAGGAAATGAAGGATGTGCAGACTTAGAGAATCCCGCCAAATGTTCCCATGGACTCTTAGTGCCTCACCTGTGGCGGAGCGTCTCGAGCTCATGTTGGTCTGACCAGCCACAGTCAGACTCATTGAAACTTAACTTTACTGCGGTGATAAATAATTTTGGACCTCTTCTAGAACAAAGGACAGCAACCAACCATACAAAGGCATTCTTGCCATTTTACAGATGTAGCTGACTAAAGGGAGACCCAGTGGGGTCTCAGATTTTCTACACCTCTCAGTCAGTTGTAACGTTGTGAGTAGGTGGTCAGCTCTCAAAGACATCTAGGAAAGCCTGCCTCTTCTCTTCCCTTATTTTCTCCATACATGAACTCAACCAGTATGTAAAACATTCTCACAAAGACTTGGGGGAGAGGAGAAAGTGACAGTACACATTGGGAGCAGACAGTGTCCTCTTAATTGCCTTCTATCCAGTAATAATACTGTCTGGAATTTTTCCCCTAATTGGTTGGTATCTTCCCTTTTTGAAATGTCCTAAAAATTGAATGCTGAGTGCCTTTAAAATGGCCATCTCACGTCTCCTAAGTGCTAGTTTCAGTCCTCTGATGACTCTTACATCAATGACCAGCTATTTCCTGCCTGCTAAGCTCTAGCCAGTCTCCGTTTTACCGGATGCCTCCTGACTCACTTCTTGAAGAAGGGAGGCACCCACCTTCCTAAAAGCCAGAAGGCTTTTCATTTCTTAATCCTAACCTCCTTATCTACTATACTTTTTTTTTGCCCTTTTCTGGACCCAACTTTGCATTGAACCAATTAAAACTCAAGCTATATTTAGTGGATCAAATTCCTTTCTGTTTATTGGCATTTTAAAAAAGCATTTGTTTCAGTGAGGAAAACATAGCATTGAAGGCTGTTGTTCAACAGGGTGTTATCTCCTTAACATCAAATGAGATTCCTTGACAAAATGTGACCCCAGAGATATCTTTGATGTTTGATGATCCTCTCCCTAGAAAAATCAGCCTCAAAATCAAACTGGGAGATACAGAAGTTAGCAGAGAATCACAGGATTTGAGAGCTGGGAAGTACCTTAGTGGATAGCCCACCCTATGATGGAATAGATTCCCCCCATTCTTAGGTCCCCAACAATGGCCATCCTGCCTCTCCTATACGCCTTCCTAGGTGCCTGCCAGCATTAGTGCTATGATTCCATGAGCTTCGTGAAGCTTTCCAGTAAGAAGGAATTCACCCCTCTTAGGGCAGCTAGTTCTGCATTGGGACAGCTGTCATTTCTAGAAAGGCCTTTCCTGACATTGAACTTTTTATTTTGCCTCTTTGCAACTTCATCCTGCAACTTTTCAGACGCTTAATGTGACCCTGAACAAGTCACTTCACCCTGCTTGCCTCAGTTTCCCCACTTTAAAATAAGTTAGAGAAGGAAATGGCAAACCACCCAGTGTCTTTGTCAAGAAAACCCCAAATGGGAGTCATGAAGAGTCAGACCCGACTGAAAAGTGACTCAACAACAGCAAAAACAAGAATTGGGACCAAACTCTCAAGAAGGAAGAAACTTCTAACATTTAACAAAATGAGGGCATCGCTTTCGTTGGTGTGACCAGGAGAGAGGTCATTCAGTGCGGCCAGAAGAGATAAGTCATGGTGCTTGCTGACTCTGCTGAGTTCCAAGGCACTATATGGTGATTGGGCTTGAAAATTGGATCTCTAGATAGAATCTGTCCCAGGATAAGACACTAAACCTCCCCAAACCTAATGACCAGCAGTCTTGTGATGTATGTAGAGAAGAAGGATGCTCCTGGAAAGAATCTAGGAAGCATCATGAAGGATCAGGACGCTGTAGGAAAGAAATGGAAGGTGCTGGGGCCACAGGCTGCCTTTGATCCAAGGAAGCGAATGAAGACAGATTTGGAAAGTAAGCCGCTAGTTAAGACCATCATGGATGAGAAGAACATTCGGATTGTTGGATCATGGCTCAAGATAGAGGCTTCCAGTCGCTTGGCCAGGAATGAAGTACATCTAGGTGGTGTCAGCAAACATGCATTTGTTCTTTAAATCTGGAGACCCCTTCAGGCAGAAAGTGGAGGGGAAAGAGAAAACTGCCCACAAATGTCTGCCAAGCCACATCCCTGAGAGACAAGCAGGTGCCATCTTAGAAGAAGATTACCCACAGAGACGGCTAGGAATTCCTAGGACACACCATTCATATTTGGTGGGCTCACAATTTATATGGTATAAACAGGGTGGATAGAGATCTTAATGCAGGGGGGTAAACTCAGCCTCAGAGATACTAATTAGACTTGATTGGAAAAGGGAAGTGAAAGAGAGCAGCATTTAGAAATTGTGTGTCAGGCACTGCGCTAAGTAAGCTCTTCAAAAAATATCTCATTTGATCCTTACAACATTTAACATGCCAGCTGTTAACATCCCCATTTTACAGTTGAAGAAACTGAGGCAAATAGGTTAAGTGATTTGCCAAGAATCACATGGCTAGGGAGTGCCTGAGGCTGAGTTTGAATTCATCTCTTTCTGACTCCAGGCCCAGAACTCTACCGACTGGGCCACCTCACTCTCAGGAGACAATCAGGACTGGAATATAATGACAGTGCTAATTGTGCACCTGATTCAAAAGGGAGAGGATAGATAAGAGCTTTGTACATTAAAATGATGCACTCATGCGAAGAAATCCCATCGAGGCTGGCAAGATGGTGGTGAGAATTTGGGTGAGGATAGATAGAGAGAGGAAAAGAAGTGACATCATTGGTGTTTACTAGAGATCACCTGGACAGAAGAGAGAATTAGACAGGATCAGGAAACTATTCATCAGGCCAGGACAAACAAGGCTAAGAAGGAGCAGATTTTAGGGCAGCTAGGTGGTGCAGTGGATGAAGCATTGACCCTCAAGTCAGGAGGACCCAAGTTCAAATCTGGCCTCAGACACTTACTAGCTGTGTGCCCCTGGGCAAGTCACTTCCACCCAAAAAAGTTAAAAAAAAATAAGTCCCCAAATCCAGAAGTGCCCTGACACAGATGGGCCAGTCTCATTCCAGGTTGTCAGCTTCAGTGATCAGTTAGTCTTTAGGGGCTGCTAGAAGGCACAGTGAAGAGAGTACCAACCCTGGAGTCAGGAGGACCTGAGTTCAAATCCAGACTCAGACACTTGATCACTTACTAACTGTGTGACCCTGGACAAATCAGTTAATTCCAATTGCCTTGCCAAAAAAAAAAGAAGGAATTGGTTGTGAAAATAAGGGATTAGGTGACAGAGACGTCAATTCATCACATCCAGGAGAACCTGGGTACCAAAAGAGCCAGTGATTGTGACTACTGATGCTAGCTTTGAAAGAATGTGGCCCTATAGGACTGGAGAAGGGCAAAATTTGTCAGGATTTTCCCCCAACAAGGAAAATTCTAGACTGGTGAGCTTGACTTTGATTCTTGGAATAGTTAGTTCTACATGTATTAAAGAGATGGTTTGTGAGTATTTTGAAAGGTAAACAGTGATTAGCAAGAGTCAATAAGGTGTATTTAAAAATTAGTCATATCAGGATGACCTAGTTTTCTTTTCTGAGGGGGGCACTGGATAGTCAAGTCAACGAGTGTTTATAAAGTTCTTTTTCTGTACCAGACACTTCACTGGGAAGCAGGGGTACAAGGGAGGGCAAACAGTCCTGCCCTCAAGGAACTCTCCATCCAACAGGAGACAATATACAAACATCCATGTACATAGAGTGTGTGTGTGAGTGTGTGTCTATATGTGTGTTTGTGAGAGTGAGTGTGTGTTTGTGAGAGTGTGTGAGTGTGTGTCTGTGTGTGTTTTGAGAGTGTGTGAGTGTGTGTGTCTGTATGCGTGTAAGTGTGTGTATCTGTGTGTGTGTGTAAGTGTGTGTAAAAGGCATTGCCACAGTGCACAGAGCACTGGGCTTAGAATCAGGAAGACTCATCTTCATGAATTCAAATCCATCCTTAGACTCTTAGTAGCTGTGTGACCCTGGGCAAGTCACTTCACCCTGTTTGCCTCAGTTTCCTTACCTGTAAAATGAGCTGAGAAAGAAATGGCAAACCACTCCAGTATCTCTGCCAAGAAAACCCCAAATGGGGTCATAAAGAGTCAGACATGACTGAAATGACTGAATGACAACAAATATGTGTGTATCCACACATATAGAGACACATGTGGGTGTGTACATATAGTATGTATATATTTGTATATGTGTCTGCATACAAACGCACACACATATTTGGTAAATTAGAGGTGATAACCCTGAGGGAAGGCATCAGCACTGAGGGGGCCCAGGAAGGGTCTCTTGCAGAAGGAGGGATAAGAATGAAAACCTGAAGGAAGCCGGGGATTCCGGGGCAGAGCCAAGAAAGGAGAGAGTCCTAGGCATGGGAGGCAGCCAGTGAAAGGACATAGAGAGGAAAGATGGGATTCAGTGTGCAGGGACAGGAAGGCCCAGTGGGCTGGGCCACAGAGAGCATCTCCCGAAGCAAGGTGCCAAAAGCCTGGAAGGGGCAGAAGGCTGTGAGGGGCAGGATTTTCTGTTTGGCCTGCAGGTAGCAAAGCCCCTGGAGTTTAGTGAAGAGGCCGAGGACTGTGCTGTGGTCAGAGCTGCCCTTTAGGAAGGTCACAGCCGAGCAGAGGATGGTGGGTAGCAGGGAGAGATGGGAGGCAGGGAGACCCCGCAGCAGCAGTTACAATGGTCCAGGCGCGGGATGGTGAGGGTCTGCACCAGGGTGGGGGCAGGAGCAGAACATTGGTAGCATCTTGTTGCAAAGACAGACTCAACAGACCTAGGGAACAGATCGGATTCAGGGAGTAAATGAGATGAAGGATCAAGGATAACATAGGGCTGTGAGCCTGAGTCCCTGGGGTGACGGTGGTGCCCTCCACAGCAACAGGGAAACTGGAAAGAGGGACAGGTTTTGCAGAAAAGATAATTTCAGTTTTAGCTGCGTGTGGGACATCTGGCTAGAGAAATCCAACAAGCAGCTGAGATGTACGCCAAGTGTAGTCATCTGTGTAAGGATGACCTTTGGGTCCAAAGGACTCAGCAGGTGAAATTATATAGGAGAAGAGAAGAGAACCCAGATCGAACCGGGGCATGGGCTGGGTGCAGATTCAGCAAAGAAGACTGAGGGGGAGAGGGCAGGCAGGTAGGAGGAGATCCAGGAGGAAGCAGCCCAGAGAGGAGAGGAACCAAGGAGGAGAGAGTGCTGGACAGCGTCCAAGGCACAGAGAGGTCAGGAATGATGGAGGAAAGGCCGTTGGCATTGAGATCATTGGTCACTCCAGAGAGAGCAGTTTCAGTGGAAGGATGAGGTCAGAGGCCAGTAATGAGAGAATGGGAATTCAGGAAAAATCTACTGGGAAGGACAGGATGGAATGGGACGAAGGGCAAATGCAGAGAGGTTAGCCTTGGCAAGGAGAAGGGCCACCTCTTCATGTGAAAAAGGGGTGGAGGAAGACATATTGGGGGAGGATGGGAGGTGAGGAGAAAAGAAGGGGTATGTCTTAAGGAAAGTCCTCCATTTAAAAAATTGAAATCAAAAGCAAGTTTCTGAGGGGAGATGGTGGAAGAGAGGAAGTCATAGGAAGCCTGAGAGGTGATGAAAAGGTTCAGAAAAGCCACTGGGATGGTGGGCCAGCATAGAGGGCTGGGAAAGGATTCTCCTGCAGTGGTGGGGGTCTAGCTGAGATTATGTAACATCAATTTCTAGTGGATCCAGTGAGCTGGATTTGGCAATTTTCTTCAGCTTCGTTCGATATTACGTGAGTAGGAGCCAAAAGCAGAAGGAGGAATGATCCAAGCCTAGAAAGGAGATGTCTTCAATAGGAAAAGGAGGTGAGAAACTGAAGAGAAAAAGATGGTGCAGAATGAAGTTAGTTTGCAAAGGGTGAATCAGTGAAGGGGAAGGGAAGAGAGAGTATTCATTGCAGGGACGGTGGTCTGGAAAAAACTGAGGGAATCAACAGAAACATTTGTTGGTGTTGAGTTGTTTTCTTCACAGAGACATTGGAGTGATTTGCCATTTCCAGAAGGAAATTAAGTGACTTGCCCAAGGTCATGCAGCTGGGAAGTGTCTGAGGTTGGATTTGAACTCAGGTATTTTGGACTCCAGGGCAGAAACACAGCAAGGTAAATATATTTGATCAGTTGGAAGAAACTATTGCAAGGATGAAGTGCTTACATTCTAGTAGAAGGAGAGGAAGCAAGTGTCATCTTAGAACCCTAAGAACATCAAGTATCATAGAAAAAGTTAGCTAAGTCAATCAATCAATGAATCAATAAAAATTTATTAAGCACCTACTATGTGCCAGGCATGATGACAGTGCCTGTCCTCAGGAAGGTTACAGTCTAATCAGAGAGCTTAGGAATGGCTTTGTACTTAAAATAAATTATTAGTGTGTTTTAAGCCTAGGGAATACATAGCAGCCCCTAAGGGATCCATGTGGTTTCCTTCTTCAGCTTTCTGGAATTTGTTTTAAACAAAAGTTATGGGTTCAATCACAAACACTCCAAGTCCATTTGGGAACATTCCTAACACCTAGGCAGAGGTTGGGCTTTCTGCCCAAACTTACATTTATGTCCATCCCTAGTTAACCCCTGGCCTTTTTGTGGTTGAAGCAAAATCCAGGTTACTGGAAATGTTTGGGTGATAAAACAGTCAGTGATAAAATAAGGCCTGTGGCCAAACAGTCTCTGAAAGGGGAAATTAGGGGAAGAATAGACCCCTTCTTGGCACTTTCCTTAGTCCTTAACCACTGGGGACACTGGAACTCCCAGCCCAGCTCTTCTGCTCCAAGATGGCGCCATGACCATCACTCCTGCACCTCCCTTCTCTGCCACCTGTCAGTAGCGCCTTCTCCTTCTCCTTTTTCTGGCTCCCCAGAGGATCACTAGCTCTTGACTCAGCTCTGGACGACCCATCTGCTCCCTCTCTTCAACATCTCTTTATGGCTCTGATATGGCACCTTTGTTTTCTGTATGGTCCTTAGAGAATCTCACAAGGGGCCTTTGATTAATTCAAAAAGGCCGTCATCCCTCTCCAGTCGGCATCCATGACTCTTGGACCTTCTCAAGCATTCTCTACCTCCTTCTCTTCTCCCCTTCCCTCCTTGCTGGGTGTCCTCATGTCACACACATACACACAGAGACACACACAGACATAGACACTACACACACAGACACACACACACTTCAGCTTCCTCTTATGTGTCATAAGCTTAGAATGTAAGCTCATTGAGGGCAGGTTAGGCCTGCCTGCCCTTCTACTTGTATCTGTATTCCTGGCTGAGCACAGTTCCTGGCACATTGTCAGTGCTTAATAACTGCCCTGCTGACCCTTGGTTCCCACTGACTGATTCGATGGAGATGCCTTCTTACCTAACTCTTGAGTAGGAAAGATAATAATGGAGCCCCTTCCCTCGTGTTTGGATAGTCTGAAAAGGAGGAAGAAAAGGCTGGGGAAAGGAACCTACTAGAGAAGACAGGGGAGGGACCAATACCTCACGCAATCGGGTGCACAGACGAGGGGGAGGGGGTGGCAGGGAGCTTCACGCTTTCATGTGGACTGGTCAAAGCAGGGTAGAACGCAAGGAACGTGGGGCAGAAATTCAGCTGAACAGGGAAATAGGAGGGAATGGGGAGAGGTGAGAGAAGAGAAAAAGAGGGAAGGTGGACTCGAGGGAGGTTGTCATACGAAAGACAAAATCCAACTTTGGAGGATGGAGAAAGGAGGAAAGAAGGAAGGAAGAAAGGAAGGAAGGAAGGAAGGAAGGAAGGAAGGAA
>NW_027187465.1:958361-976115 GCF_028583685.1 Petaurus breviceps papuanus | reverse complement strand
GTGAGGGAGAGGAGGGAGCGGGGGAGGGGGGGGAGGGGGGGAGAGAGGGAGGGTGGGGGAGGGGGGGAGGGGAAGGAGGACGAGGAGGAAGGCTATTTCAGGCTGAGGCAAGAGCTCAGGAGCCAAGAGAGCAGTGTGTCCGGAGAATGGGATGGCAGAGCTGGCCTTGGGAAAGAGGCCTCTTCCTGTTGCAGGAGAGGCTGGAAAGGGAGCCATTGGCCATCGTTGTACTCTGGGTGTTTGGGGCCCTTGGAAGCTTGCAGATGCAGGTATATGAAGACAAAGGATTCCTAGAACCCACCCTGGGTGAGGTGAACAGGAAAGGGAGGCAGTGTATTGTGGTGTAAGGGCAGGAAGTAAGTGTGGGCTAACATGGAAACCGAGAGACCTTGCATATGGTCGTCACAGTGTGTGGGTGTCCATGCACGGGGGCTGCCTCATCGGGGTTGGAGCTTGGTTTACAGAGGTAGGAATGAGCAATGCTGTACTCTAACATCAGAGGCCTTCTACTGCTGCTCTGAATCCTAAGTCCAGCTGAGCTCGACTCTGGGTTTTGGCGGTGTGTGACAGGGAAAGAGCCAACTAACCCCTAAGCACGTGACCCGCAGGGATGAGGACACCCACTCCCTGGCCCCCCACACGCATGCACGCACAGTGGGTCTCAGTTATAAGAGCTCAGCCCCAGAAACCTGCCCGGCATCACAGGGGTGGACAGTCAGAAGTGGGGACCCAAATCCATCCAGGGTGTCCCAAGCCCTTCAATAACTGGTACAATGAAAAGAAAGACAAAATGGCAGAGGGAGGCTTTGTTCATAAGCAGAAATACATTGTCTCTGGAGTCAGAGGACCCGGGTCCAAACCCAGCCTCTGACACAGCACCTGTGTGACCTTGGATACCACCTGACTTCCCTGGGCCTCAGTTTCCTTATTTGTAAAATCAGAGAAGGGTTGGATCAGATCTTCCAGCTGTCTCTATGTGATCCAGGGTCAGACAAGAGACCTCTCTGAGCCTGTTTCCTCATCTGGAAAACAAAGGCAAGGTTCTCATGTCCAAGTGATGATCATGAGAGGGAGCTTGGCCACCTTCTCCCCTCCTGCAGTTAGACCAGAAGCTCCCAGAGGGCAGGCACTCATTGTCTTCCTGACTTTATCTCCAGGGCTTAGCTCGGCCTGGCATGGAGGAGGCCTCAGGAAATCCTCTCTCTGCCAGGTCTGCGGGCAGAGGGGCTTGTTGTATTGATCAGGAAGCAGCCCCAGGGAGGAGGCAGCAGACCCCGCTTCCATCGCCAGTGCTCTTTACCCGGCAGCTGGATGTGTGGGGGACCCTGGAGGCACCCTGCCAGGTCGGACCATATTTGGTGTGAAATGGAGCTGACAGCCAGGTCTCCCTCTCCCACCCCCTCCTGCCTGAGCAGAGGAACGAGTCCAGCAGCTGCTCAGATGGATGAGTCAGGGGGCCCACGGCTCCCACCCAGGGCTCAGCCCCTGCTGTGGGGGAGGGGAGGGGAGCGGGCCATCCAGGGGCCTCTGGCCATCTGTCACAGAGTGCTGGTCATTTCCTCTGTCCCTTATCTCTGCTCCCCCTTCCCTAGGATTGTGGCCGAAGGGAAGACCACATCCTGTGGTCTCAGAGTTTAGGACCGGAAGGGACTTCAGGGGCCTCCAGAGATGCTAAGTCAAGTCTAATAGGCAGGTCTACCCCTCTGGGCAACAGCAGACTCTCCAAACAACCTCCTCTTTCAGTCAGTGGGCTTCCTTCAAGGTCCCAATGGAAGCCGCCTTTTCATTTACCCGAGGGTCCTTGAGAGCAGGTTTGTCTTTGCATCCCCAGCGTGCTTACCTGGCTTAAGAGCTTACACATAGTAGTAGGTGCTTAATAGTATATGTCACACAGTAGGTGCTTAATAGAACATCACACACAGTAGGTGCTTAATAGCACAGCACACATAGTAGGTGCTTAATAGAAAATTACACATAGTTGGCATTTAACAGTACATTGCACATAGTAGGTGCTTACTGGTTCACTGCACATAGTAGGTACTTAATAAATGCTTTAGAATCGACAATTTTTCCTTCCTCATTGTAAAGGTGACAAAACTAAAGCCTAGAACATGGAGAATGTACCTAGGGGAATCTACCTGGGGCCAGTAACCGTTTCAATACAAAGGATCCCTAGGGAGCGCCACTGCCAAAGTCAGGAAGAAGAGTTCATATCCCGCCTCAGACACTGATTAGCTGGGTGACCCTGGGCAAGTCACTTCATCGAAGTTTCTTCCATTGTAAGATGAGGATATTAATAGCAACTACCTTACAGGGTTGTGTTGAGGGTCAAATGGCATCTCCTTCCTTCCTACTCCACTATGGACCAGTCAACAAGCACCTACTGTGTGCTGGGCATTGTAATAGGCAGAAGTTCAACAATACCTGCCCTCGAGAAGTTTACACTCAAATATTTTATCCTAATATTCTCCACTGGTACTAGAGACCCCTTAAGAAGAACCCTGGTGGGGTGGAGAGAATTCTGCACTGGGTTCTGGATTCAAGTCCTGGCTCATAATGGAGACAGCCTCTATCCATCACTTTCAGATTCTCAAAGGTGAGTATAATTGTTGCCATTTTACTGAGAATAGACTGTAGACTGAGGCCTGGACAGTGGTCACACAGCTAGTCATCTACTGGCCCTAAAAGCTGCTCCTAAACCTCCTGACTCCAAGTCTTTTCCTCCATGCTGTCTCAGCTCCTAGACATTTGTGTGACCTTAGATAAGTCATTGAACTTCCTCTCAAAGACAGTTGCCGCAGATCATAAATGGGGGTGATAAAATCATAGGCCACCTGTTCCAATGCCCTCATTTTACAAACAAGGAAACCGAGGCCCAGTTAGATCAAATAACTTAGGGACACAGAGCTGGACAGTGCCTCGTTTGACAGATGGGGAAATGGAGGCCAAGGAGTTGAAAGTGACTTGCCCAGGGTCACACAGCTAGCGTGTCTGAGTTAGACCTGGAGCCCAGGCCTTCCTGTCCCAAGTTTCCCCAAGTCTATGTACTAGGGTCCTCCAAAGTCCACCCAGGCACTCGATGTCCAGCCTGAGTTTCAGGGATCCTTTCTTTTGTTATCCCCGAAGAAAGTACATGAGACACAAGAGGATCATGGGAGTGTTTCCTCAGCAGAGAAAGACAAAGTCTGTGACTAGCCCATTGGACATCTGCTAGATGGCCGGAACCAGGGAGCCGCTGAACAGACCCTCCCCAGGTGAGTCAGGCCCCTCGGTGGTCCCTGCGCCCTGCTCCGATCTAGTCCTTCAGCTGGGGTGGGGGCAAGCCTCTTCCTTCTTCAGGCAGGATGGAGGCCAGTCATCCACCTCCCTCAGCCTCAGTCTCCTTATCTGTAAAATGGGGAGAAGGGGGAGCTGAACCAGAGGGCCTTGGGGTCCCTTCCACTTCTGGTCTATAATGTTATAATCAACAAAAAACCACCAGGCCCTTTGCTTCAAGGCTTCTGGGCAATATATACAGTGCCTAGAGCGCTGGCCCAGAGGCAGGAAGCTCTGAGTTCAAATCTGACCTTAGAGGCCTACTGTGTGAGCCTGGGGAATGTTTGTAAAAGCCCTTAGCCCAGAGCCCGGCATGCTCCTTAATGCTCCTTAACTTGGCTTGCCTTGATTTGCCTCTGACCCAAACTAGGTGGGTGTCTGTCTGTATCTCTGTCTCTGTGTGTGTCTCTCTGAATCTCCATGTCTGTGTCTCTCTAGTTCTCTGTGTCTTTGTCTCTGTCTCTCTCTTTCTGTGTCTCTCTCTGTGTCTGTGTCTCTGAGTCTGTCTCTGTCTCTTTCTCTGTCTCTTTGTGTCTCCATCTCTGTCTCTGTGTCTGTCTCTGCCACTTTCTCTGTCTGTCTCTCTATCTGTCTCCCTGTCTCTGAGTGTGTCTCTCTCACTTCATCTTTGTTTCTATCTCTGTCTCTGCCTCTGTCTCTCTCTCTCCTTTCTGTCTGTCTGTCTGTCTGTCTCTCTCTCTCGCTCTCTCTCTCTGTCTGTCTCTTTCCTCTCCTCTCTCTGTCTCTCCCTGTCTCTCTCTGGCCCATAACGGAAATGCTCGGCCTCACTCCGGGGTCTTGAGCACCCCCCACGAGGTGACTCCCCAAGCTGGGAAGTTCCTTTCTCAGGAACTCTGCTCTCTGACCCATGCTCATAAAAGGAAATGGAGAAGCTGGAGACCAGGAACTGAATGTCCAGGAAAGCGTCCATCTCCCCCTGGGGCTGCTGGGGTGGGAGGAGCAGGGGAGGGGACGACTCCCTCCCCCCCCCCCCTTTTTTTTCCCTAAAAAACCCAAGGAGATTTGGCGGCCGGGGGCCCCCCCCCCGCCCAGTCTCCGTCCCCAGGCATGGAGGGGGTAGCCCCTGTCCCTGCACACCAGGCACTCCCCTGTTTTCTCTCCTCTGGGCAGCAGCGCCCAAGCCCACCTCCACAAGGGGCACTCAAACCCCTGAACTTTTTTGATTAATAAAATGTCTTTGAACAGACACCCTCTACATGGGTCAGTTGACTTACTTAGAAATTATATGTGTGTTTGAAGATACTAGTAATTATCTCTACATTATAGCAGCTACATACAATTAGAAATTTTAAAAAGAACAGCTAAAGAGGAAACAATCCTTGATCACAGGCACAATAGGGAGCCATTGACGTTTATGGAGGAGGGGAGTGTCCCCAGTTTAAGAACCATCCCTTTGGTGGCTGAAAGGAGGCTGCATTGGGGAGAGCACAGACTGGTGTTAGGTCAGCCAGCCAACAGCTCTTGCAGTAATCCAGGTGCCAGGCGATGAGGGCTCAGGCCAAGCCCAGCCAGCTGTGTGAGTCATGTAAGTCATAACGCCTAACGTGTGTGGACACACACTCTGCATCAGTCACAACAGTCTCATTCAGTCCTCACAATAACCCTGGGAGGCAAGTCCTATTATTATCCCCATTTTACAGATGAGGAAGCTGAAACAAAGGTTAAGTGACTTGCCCAGGGTCACACAGCTATCAAGTATCTGAGACTAGGTTGAGCTCAGGTCTTCCTGACTCCAGCCACATACAGCGATGGACAGCATATCTGTTATTCCCCTGCCAGCCTAGGTTCAAAGTCACTCACCCCTGTGCCTGCCAGGCATACAGTAGGCACTTAAAAATGTTGGTGGAAAGCAGACATGGCAGAGATCTGAGGTTTCTTGTGCATTCCTTTTCTTCTGTTCTTCTTTATATGTAGCTAGGGGTGGGGGTAGGGGTGGAGCATTGGACCTGGAGTCAGGACGAGCCTGAGCTCCAATCCAGCCTCTGAGACTTATTAGCTGTGTGACCCTAGATAAGTCATTTCATCTGTCTGCCTCAGTTTCCATCTGTAAAATGGGGATAATCATGGCCTCAGGAGCTTTAAGATCCAACCCCCAGGCTGGAGGACTTTCTCAGCCCCAGCAATTAAGGAGAGGGCTGGGGGCGTGACTTGGCAGAGGAACACTCAGTCCAATAAAATGAACCGCCCTCTAAGCATCTGCCCTCAGACAGAGGGGGAGAAGGCAGCAGGGGTCAGGCCGAGAGGCCTGCCTCCTTAGAAGGTCTGATCGACTTTCCCAGCCTTCTCTGTCCTTGCTCAGCTACAGTCAGTTCCTGGTTCATTGATAGGACTGTAAATTTAAAGCCAGCAGGAGCTCGGGGATCATCTTTCTAGTCCAACTCATTCATTTTTACAGAAGGGGAAACTGAGGCTAGGAGACATGTGCCCAATGCGATGCAGACAGCCAGGGTCACAAATGCGCAGGTTTTGAGAGGGGGAAGGGACCCCGGTGGCCAGAAGGGCTCCACTACAATTGGGCCTGAGGGGGGTCACCCCTCCTCTATTAGAGGACCCTGCCCAGGCCAGCAGCACAAGCCTCTTATGGGCAACTCTCATGGTTTGGAAGTGGACTCCAATCTCCAGTGGCCTCTCCTGACTTCCCCTCCTCCCCGCTGTTCCTGGTTCTGGCCGCTGGGCCACAGCTCAGCCCTTCTCCACTTGATAGCGCTCCAAAGATCTCATTATACTTCTCCCCCTGCCCACCCTGAGCTTTCTCTTCTAAGGCTAGCCATCCCCAGGTCTGTCCACTGATCTTCCTAGGACCTGGCTCGGTCCCCATCCTGGCTACTGCCTCCGGGCCCTCTTTGTGATTCCAGAACTGAGCTCAACAATGCTTCAGAGACCTCAGAAGACTAGATGGAAAGGGGCCTTAAGAGGCCATTGACTTCAACCCCATCATTTGACAGATGAGGAAACTGAGGCAAACAGGGTGAAGTGACTTGCCCAGGATAACACAGCTAGTAAGTGGCTGTGGTCACATTTGAACTCAGGTCTTCCTGACTCCAGGCCTGGTGTTCTATCCACTATGGCTTCACCCAGCTGCCCCCAAATCTACTCCCTTATCCATTATATCATGCACGACGAGTCCCAAACCAAAGTTCTTTCCCCTACTTGACCCTTCCCTCCTTCCCTCCTTCCTTCTTTCCTTCCTTCCTTCCCGCAGTTTGCTACAGCGGCAGAAAGATCACTTGCCTGGAAGGCAGAAGACCCGGTTGCCACCTCTGTATGACCTGTGAGCCAGTCCATTCTCCTTCCTGGACCTCAGTTTCCCCACATGTAAACAAAATGACCCCCATTACTCTCCCAGCTCTGACAGTCCAGGCCTCCAGGATTTCTCCCTGTCTTGGCTAAGCTGGTTAAATCACAAGATTGGAATGCTAATTAGACAGCTGACTGGACTTAGCAGGCTGACTTGTAAAATCATGACTTGTGATCCTGTAAAAGTGAATTAGCATCAAGCCTCCCCATCAGATGATCAGGAGAAGGGCCAAGGGAGTGCGGAGGAGCCATGACCCCAGAGGAGGGGCAGAGGCTGGCCAGGGCATAGGGGAAGCGGGGAGACCCCCCTCCAGGCTCCTGCTGGGGCTGTGACATCTGTAGAGGCAGTGGGAGAGAAGGAAGGGCGTCCATCTAGTGGCTGGTCCAGGCTCCTCCTCCAGGAGAGCCTCAGACCAGTGAAATGATGGGCACATTCGCTACCCTGGGGCCATCTAACACACATCTTAGATGCCTCCTGCTCCATCCTGTGATGGAAAGGTTAGAGGCCGTGTGGTCTGATGGGTGGTGCAATGCAGGGAGAGCCAGATTCAAATCCTACTTCAGACCGTTACTAGTTGTTTGACTGTGGGCAAGTCACCTACCCTATCTCTGCCTCAGTGTCTTCATATGTAAAATGGAGGTAATCATAGCACTCCCCTCCCAGGTGTTAGTGAAGCCCAGATGAGACAGTGTATATTAAGAACTCTGCCAGCTTCAAGGTGTTCTGTAAATGCCAGCTGTTACCATCTTGGCACCATGGAATGTGGACAGGCTGGAGGGTGTCCGGCAGAGGGCAGTTCCTTGAAGCCCTGTCCTATGAGGATGGAGTGCAGAAACTGGGGGTGCTGAGCCCAGCAGCCGCAGAGGGTCCAAAGGATCGTCCACAGAATGAGGTCGGTTTGGCCTCAGAGGGCAGAGTGGGAAGGCCTGATGTCCTAACAAGGAGCTCTGTCCCCAACGGGAAGGTGGGGGAGGAGGTCTTCAGCAAGAGCTGGGATGCCCACTTATTGGGCAGCTTTTGGGTTGGGTTTGCTAAAGTCCTTTCCAGTTTCAGATTCAGCGATGCCCATTTCACAGATGAGGAAACTGAGGCTTGGACCTCTAGCCAGGGGCAAAGGTAAAAATGGAATCCAAGTCTTTCCCAGCTCCAAGAGCACCCATTTTCCATCATGCTGTTGCTGTCTAGGCAGGACCTTCAGATTAGAGCCTGAAAGGGCGTGAATGCAACCCTCTCACTTTACAGAGGGGGAAACTGAGGCCCAGAAAGGTAAAGGGTCACCGTCGAGGTCACATGGGCAGGAATTGGCAGGTTTGGTCCCACATTCTCTGACTCTAGGGACAGTGTCCTCTGAATTATACCAGCCTAATACTAGTTTCTAGAGATTGTGTGTTTCCTTCTGAAAACTATCCAGTTCCAAACCCAAGAGGCAAGTGGTCATGAAGGCATCCTTACTTCCATTTTACAGATAAGGAAACTGAGGCACCAGCTTGTAATCTCTGAGTCACTTTCCCCTCATTCTCCCTCCACCCTCTTCTACTGATGATGAGATCCTCTCACTCTCACTCCATACAGGAGTCCCCCTTTCTACCCCAGCAATGCCTAATCTCTTTTCTCCATAGCTGAAATCCTCCCCAGCTAAAACATCCCCTCCTCCACTAAACCTTCACCAAATCGCTATGGCCCAGCCCCTTCACAGGCAGACATAGTGGACCCAAGCCTGAGGGGGCTTATGCACTCTCACACCCAAGACAAGGCTGCATCCTGCTAACATACAAGCCTGGAGCTAATTGGGAGAAGGTTGATGAGTGGGATCCCAGCTCCTCCCCACACGCTTGGGGACCCTGGGTAAGTCACCTTTCTAGGACCCTGTCTGTGTCTCCATACAATATGGGGGTGAGACTTAATGATTAGTGGTTCTGTCTATGAGGCTGTGATCAGAGGTTTGTGCCAGGGCTGGTTCCAGTCTGTGGCCCCATGGGGGCACGCAGAGGCCAGCGAAGGTGGAGGGGCAGGGACAGGGGCGCTTATGGAGCAGCTGTCTGCAGAGGGAAAGTGCAGCTCCTGTAACCAGGCTGCAGCAGATCTGGGGAATGTCCCCCTCTCTCCACCCCTGAGTCCCAGCTTCCCATAAGCCCCCCTCCATCCCAGCCCTACAGTGAGGCCCCTCTGGCAGAGGTTCATGACCATTAAAAATAGCCCAAGTGTTAATGTATGTTCCCTTCCCAAGGCTTTTTTGCCTTCACAGATCCCTCACAGCTGCTGATGACAGGCCCCTTTCCAGCAAGCGGGGAGAGCCCTGGACGTGCAGGAGACCTGGGCTATAGTCTCAGCTTTGCTACTGCTACTGGGCACACTTCTCTCTAGGCCTCACTTTCCTTCTCTGTAAAGTGATTAAATTTGATTATATTGTGATTATATTTGATAAAAGCAAAGACCCCTCCCAGCCCTGACATCCCCTGTTCTAAGGTCCCTCCCAGCCCTGACATCCCCTGTTCTAAGGCCCCTCCTAGCCCTGACATCCCCTGTTCTAAGGCCCTTCCCAGGCCTGACATTCCCTGTTCTAAGGACTCTTCCATCTCTGACACCATAAAATCCTGTATCTCCTTTGTCTGGAGCCACGCCAGATCTGACTGCAGACACTTATGTAGATAGCCAGAGTTAGACCAGAGACAGTTCTCCTGTCTCCCCGAGAGGATCAGAAGCCTTTACTGTCCAGAATGCAGATGGGTTGATCAGCCCTGTAAAAGAGCTGGTCTCCCTTGGAGCCCTCCCTGTCCTTGACTCTCCTGGGTTTTCATGGAGCACCAAGAATCTCAGCCAGGACAAACTGATTGGACACCCCAGCACCGAGCTGATGCCAAACCAACATCATTTCTTTCTCTCCTCTGCCCCAGGTGTGGCCCCTCCCCATGTTGCTGCTGGCCAACCCCTTCCCACCCTCCTCCCCACAGACAGTTCGCAGCTGATGGCTTGGAGGGTGGAGAGGCCAGGAGTAGGGAGGCCTGACAGGAGTCTACGGCCAATGTCCAGGTGATGATAGCCCAAAGAAGGGCCCCAGCTGTGAGAGCAGAGAGAAGGGGGCTGGTCTGAGAGGGATTCTGAGGGAACAACCACAGGTGTTGGGCACAGCTGGAGGCAGGGAGGAGGGCAGGGGTATTACTGTACAGCTGTCTTTGACTCAGCGCAGAAGCCCCTGCTGGGGGCACCAGCTATCCAAAAGCTAAAGTGCATTGTGCACCTCCACCTGTCTCAGTTACAAGGTCCTCCATGGCCCTCCTGGACCCAGCTGTTCTTCACGGCAGCCCTGCTCTTGTCCAGCTGGTGCATATTAATGCCTGTGGCTCCCCTTTTCTCTCCCCCATGGAGGATGTTCAGGGATGGGGATGTTCAGGGGGGCAAGCAGCTGGCTGGTCAATCCCAATGAGGTTTCCTTCTTACAAGAGTCAAAACCTTAATAATGGATGTCTTACTGATCCTTCTGGAAAATAATTTGGAACTCTGCCCAAAGGGCTATAAAAGTGTGCATACCCTTTGACCCAGCAATACCACTGCTAGCACTGTAGCCCTAAGAGATCCAATAATAGCTGATGGGGTGGCGGGGAGGGGGGCACGGTTAGGAGAAGGACCCACACATATAAAAATATTTCTAGCAGCTCTTTTCATGGTGGCAAAGAATTGGAAATTGAGGGAATGCCCATCAATTAGGCAATGGCTGAACAAGTTGTGGTATATGACTGTGATGATTCTATTGTGCTATAAGAAATGACAATCAGGATTCAGAAGTCAACGACTACAGTAATGTATTGTTTGATAAACCCCCAGACCCTGGTTTTTGGGATAAGAACTCACTATTTGACAAAAACTGCTGGGAAAACTGGAATATAGTGTGGCAGAAACTGGACATAGACCATTATCTAACACCATATACCAAAATCAAGTCTAAATGGGTTCATGATCTAGGTATAAAGGTTGATACTGTAAGCAGTCTGCTAAAACAAGGAATAGTTTACCTATCAGACTTGTGGAGAGGGAATGACTTTATGACGAAACAGGAATTAGAGAACATTATAAAATGTAAAATGGATAATTTTGACTACATGAAATTGAAAAGTTTCTGTACAAATAAAGCCAATGTAACCAAGATTAAGAGGGAGGTGGGAAATTGGGAAAGAATCTTTACAACCTATGTCTCTGACAAAGGACTCATCTCTAAAATATACAGAGAACTGAGTCAAATTTATAAGAATACAAGTCATTCCCCAATTGATAAATGGTCAAAGGATATGAACAGGCAGTTTTCAGAGAAAGAAATTAAAGCTATCTATTAGCACATGAAGAAATGCTCTAATTCACTATTGATTAGAGAAATGCAAATCAAAACAACTCTGAGGTACCACATCTCACCAGTCAGATTGGCTAAGATGACAAAACAGGAAAATGACAAATGCTGGAGAGGATGTGGGCAAACTGGAACACTAATGCATTGTTGGTGGAGTTGTGAACTGATCCAGCCTTTCTGGAGAGCAATCTGGAACTATGCCCAAAGGGCTATAAATACTTTCATACCCTTTGATCCAGCAATACCCCTCCTAGGGTTATATCCCAAAGAGATCATAGAAATGGGAGAAAGACCCATATGTACAAAAATGTTTATAGCAGCTCTTTTTGTTGTGGCAAAGAATTGGAAATTAAGGGGGTGCCCATCAATTGGGGAATGGCTGAACAAGTTGTGGTATATGCATGTTATGGAATATTATTGCGCTATAAGAAACGGGGAGCAGGAGGTCTTCATATTTACCTGGAGAGGCTTAAAAGAACTGATGCTGAGTAAGAAGAGTAGAACCAGGAGGAATTTGTACACAATTACGGACACAACGTACGTGTGATGACCAACTTTGATAGACTGGACTCTTCTCAACAATGCAGGGATATAAGTCAATCCCAAAAGACGCATGATGGAGAGAAAGAACTAGAGAGAACTAAATTTATATCCAGGTGGAAGCAAAATACCTGATCTTTTTTGTTCTCATTTGATTTTATGTCCTCTTTACCATTTTTCATCCCAGCTGGTACAATCCATCCTTATAACCTGACCATTGTATAATGTGAAAGTATTTACAGATCCTATACTTGATTATAAGACACCATGGGGGGAAGGGGAGGGAGGGGGACAAAATGTGAAATTCAAGGAATTGTGGAATTGAATCCTGTAAATTAAAAGGAAACAAACAAATTAATAAATTAAAGAATTAATAAAAAAAAAGTAAAAAAAAAACCAGTGAATGACTTAACCATTCTCAGCAATACAATGATCCAAGACAATTCCAAAGGATTTAAGATGAACGATAATCTCCACCTCCAGAGAAAGAATCGATGGAGTCTGAATGCAGAGCAAAGCAAATTTTTTAGCTTTCTTTATTTTTCTTTGTGTTTTTTCAGCAACATGTCTAATATGGAAATGTTTTGCATGACTTCACATTTATAATTGATATCATATTGCTTGCCTTCGCAGGGGGTGAAAGGAGAGAGAGATTTTGTAGCTCAAATTCTTTAAAATGAATATTAATATAAAGTTCATTTAAAAAATGGATGTTCTAATAGGAAAATATTAGGAAACAATACACAGAAATTGGGGGAGGATGTTTTGGGCGTGTGGTCTGTGGGTACCCACAAGGCCAGCCTTGCTGACGGACACTGCCGTTCTCTTCTCCAGTCTCTCAAGTCATCTCACAGGCAGCTGGAGTACATAGAGTGCTGGGCCTGGAGTCAGGAAGACATGAGCTCAAATGGAGCCTTAAACGTTGACTATATGTGTGACCCTGGGCAAGTCATTTGATCTCCATCTGCCTCAGTTTCCTCAACTGTAAAATGGGAATCATGAGTCCCTACCTCCCAGAGCTATTGTGAGGACAAAATATTTGGAGAGTTCCTGGCTGTGATAGTAATGGAATATAAAGATCCCCCTGTATTGGCTTGGTTTTCAAATTGATTATGTTAAAACCCAGAGCTTGTTAATCCCACCTGTGGGAGGGACTTGTTGATGTGAAAAGAGAGTCCTGAACTGGGAGGAGCTGGTGACATAGATTTGGAGAGACAAGAGAGAGGCAGAAGAACTTTTTGGAAGCAGCACCCTCTTGGAGGCAGAGAGAGACTGAGGATTGCTGAGGGCTACTTTGAATCGCCCTGGACTTTTGAGACCCGCTCCCGGAGCTGCCAAGGACTGAGGAGACATGGCTGTTTTGCTGGAACTTTGTCTGTCTGTTTTGATGTTGTTTTGCCAGATTTGTCCACTGGTGAAAGACAGTCCTTTTGTTGAGGAAGTCCTGGAACCTGGCTTTTGGTTAAGAAGCCCTGAGACTGTCCTGCTGACAGAGAGTGAATACTGTCCACTGGTGAAGGACAGTGCTGTTGTTGCAGGGGTCTGGGAACCTTTCTGTTGGTTCAGAAGCCCTGAAGAAGGATTTTCTTGTTGTATGTTTACAGAAATCCTGGGAGAGGGTTTTGCTAATGTTTTTAGGGGTTCTAGGACTGTTCTGTACACAGAGGATGAATTAATGAAGGGACTGGCAATGTATCTTGTGGCCTTGCTGAGCCTTGTCTCCCCAGGAAATAAGATTGCTGAGAACTTGCCTGTGTCAAGATGAAGAAAAGACCTCCATTTGGGTATTAAGTGCTGTGCTTAAACTTGATGTAACTCTGGGGTAGATTCACTTTTGATCCAGGGATGGGGAACTTTTGACCTTTTTGTGTTCTATGGTTGAACAAATGAATGTACTTTACTTAGATTGGAAACTAATCTCCATTTGAGAAGAGGGGCTTTGTGATGGACTAAATGAAGGTACAGCCTGGGGGTGGAGTAGTATTTAGAATAGGGACTTTGTAATTGATTGAATGATTGGAAGGTCCTGGGGTGGGGTAGTCCTTGGAGATTATTTAATCACACTTAGTAAATGCTGTATTTGGAATGATGTCTTGTTTTGATCTTCTCTGTTCTTGGTTTGTCACTGAATAAAATGGAGAGCGCCTATGCTGGTATTGTGAACCTTGGGAAGTTGCCTTTCCTTGGCCTGACATTGCACTGGCACATAGGAGGTCCCTTCCTCTTAACTCTTCTTACTGTGTCTTCTCCAGCTGGTCCTTCACCCAGCTCTCCACATGAGCTTTCTAAGGTACATATGTGACCATGTCATACTCCCAAACTCAAAACCTTTCATAGCTCTTCCATTATAAATGCAAACTCCTCAGCTACCTTTCCAGCCTTCTCTCATATCATTATCCAACACACCCTTTATATTTTAGCCAAACTAAACCTGTGAGCTGCCCCAGGATCCCTCCTTCTCCCACCTCCAAGCATTTGCACAGACCATGTCCTGTGCCTAATATGTTCTGCCTCTTCCTTTCTCCCTTTGCCGATTATTCTTTTCTCATCTTCTCTTCTCTTGATCCAGATGCTGTGTCCTCTCCCCAACCCCACCATCTAAAAATGTTCTTCCCTCAGCAAATTATCCTACAACATTTTTTAGGAATATTTTTGCAACCGAGCCTTCCTTATCTACCTTTCCCTTGTCACTCTCTCCATTCCCTCAGTCTGTGTTAAGAGTCTCACCAATGAGCTGTCCAATTCACTGGGGTTTAGCATGGTTCTATGAGCCTTTCTCTTCTGTGACCCCCATACTTGTCTCTGGGGCATGTCCTATTCCCATAGCTCATTATAGTTGAAGTTATCCCCCCCACTGGCCCCTAACACAGTGTTTGGCACATAGTAGGTACTTAGTAAATATTCAAGTTATATTGTTGACCTGCCACCACCACCACCATCATTACTGATTGGTTGTTGTCTTTGTTCTCAGAGATATCACTATGTCAGGGTCAAGATACAGTACCTCCAATTGTGGCTGATCAGACCCATATGAGCTTGAAAGGTCAGGTCAGGCACAAATAGTCCACATGAACATTTGGGATAGATTCTCTAAATTTGCATATCTCGAATTTCTTTTGAACTGCTGCAATTCTGCTCTGCTCAGAGTGGGCACACCACACTGGGCAGTCCTGTGCCAGTTGTCACCCATGTCACACAATCAGTTCCAAAGTTCTCCAGAGAGACCTTGAGAGTGTCTTTGCATTGCTTCTTCTGACCTCTGTGTGAACACTTGCCCTGCAAGAGTTCTCTTTTAGGCAAACATTCATTTGGCATTTGGACTACATCAGAGTTGCACTCCCTGCAATAGAATATGAATGCTCAGCAGTTTAGTTCGAGTAAGGACCTCAGTGTCTGGTCCCTTATCCTGCCAGGTGATCTTCAGAATCTTCCTAAGAATTCAGATGGAAGTGATTTGGATTCCTGGCCTGGTGCTATAGACTGTCCAGGTTTCACAGGCAGACAACAATGAGTTCAACTCAAGATTCTGCAGACCTTCAGTTCAATAGGCGTCCTAATGCCTCTTCTCTCCCACACTTTCCTTTGGAGTCTCCCAAACACTGAGCTAGCTCTGGAAATGTGTGTGCATCAACCTCTTCTATGTGGACATCGCCAGAAAGTATAATGCCAAGGTAAGTGAACTTATTCACAATGTTCAAAATCTCTCCATCTGCTATAACTGATGGCTCCATGTATGGATGGTATGTTACTAGCTGGTGGAGAACCTGTTCTCTTGGTGTTAAATGTTAGGCCAAAATTAGCATAAGCAGCAGAAAACGGACTCATACTTTATTACAAATCAGAGTCTGCATTAAGAGCACAATCATCTTTCAACAAAAAGTCCTCCACTAGTTCTCCCTTCACTTTAGTCTTGGCTTGTGACCTTTTCAAGTTAAACAATTTGTCATCAAGTGGTACCTAACCTTGATGCCATTTTCACCCTCACACAACCTTGCTTCACTCTATTGGAGACTGGGAAAACACAAGATCATTGTCCATTATCCAGAACCTGGGCAAGCATGCCGTTGTGGAACGGCATATGATACTGATGAACTTCTCTGGGCAACCAAATTTTGTCATCATCTTCCACAAGCCCTCACAACTGACAGTATCAAAGGCCTTGCTTAGATGGACAGATTGTGTGCAGACTCTGTCATGCTTCTGGCATTTCTCCTGTAGATATCAGGAAGCAAACACCACATCAGCTGTTCCTCCGCCCTTTCTGAAGCCACACTGGCTCTCAGGTAGGTGACAATCTCCCAGGTGAAGGATCAGCCTATTAAGGAGGTTTCTGGCAAGAATCTCACCAGCAGTGACTAAGAGACACCCCCTGCCTGCCCTGTGATTATCACAGGACAACCTATCTCCCTATTCTTTAGACAGATGGGCAATGGAGGTTATGCTCAAATGGACGAGACACATACATATTAAAATATACTATGTACTTATATTGATGGGGTGCTTGGGATCCATATTTGTAATACCAATTTGTAACATCAGTCTGTAAAACCAGTTTGTAAAATCATACCCCCTCCCCCCCCGCAGCTTCAGAGCATTAACTCTGCCCAGCAACAACTTATGATTTATCTCAGCTTGGAACAATAACAAGCTATTCCTATGAATCCTTCACAAAAGTATCTATAAATGGTCCAGCTTAGGCAACTATGATCTTCCCCTTGTATAGTGTCCCGCTGCCCCCATGAATCCTTCGGTGCCCTATCTCTGGGTTAACTCCTTAGCCTATTATCCATACACTGAGTCTCCGTTAGCCTTGGTTCCCAGACATCAATCTTGTCAAACATGACACTGATGGGTGGCAGACTGGGCACTTCTCAGTCAGCCCTTGACCGCTGGCTGACTTAGTGACATTTCAAGCCTAAAAGCACACCTCCAGGTAGCCCCACCTTGGGCTTTTTCCCAGTGAATCATGGGCAATATGCCCGCACAGTTACATTAAAAGTGCATGTCCCTTTAAACACTGGCCTCACCTTAACTCCTCCCTAATCCCACCACCTAGTTAGCAAAATTGGCATGGGTTCTCCTATGGATTATTCTATAAAAAACCTTAATTCTACTCCTTTGAGGTTGCAGGTTCCCTAAAGGATCCTTGCCCGCTGTGAAGCATACAATAAACTTTAACAACTCTGACTTCAAGTCTGCTTGGGCCTACTGAATTCTTTCCAGACTGAATCTCAGGCTTTCTGGTCTTAGATAAAGATCAGAGTTCCTGCTGAACCTATTGTGAGCCATCCCTCATCAATATTACTATAAATGTGCCATATATAAGCATACTTTGTCTTTCACATTCTCAAAGAGGTCCATGACATCAGGAGGGTGAAGCAATGACTTACAAATGAATTGGATTTCAGTGAGGCAGGGCTGTTCAGTCACCAGCCTCACTTTCACTTGGGAACCATCTGGGTCCAGTTGCCAGATATGGATCAGGATGACAAGACGGCCCAGGATGCAGTGGGAGACCTTGGCCTTTTCAAGCTAAGGTTTTTAATAGGTCTCAGTTTGACTGAGGGAGATCCCATTCAGTTATTAAGGTTTAATAAGAAATGAGGCAGAGAATGGTCTCTTAAAAAATAAAAATCAATTTGGGAGGGGAAGACCCTCAGGGTTTCTGGCCAAAGCAAAAATGTTTGTGATTTACATTCATTCTGAGCCAATTGAGGCCCAAACAGTGACCAAATACAGCTTGGCCTGCAACCTATTGTTGGTCAGTTAACAAGAACAGAGTAATTTGGGGTTAAGGTTGGTCTTTAAAAGAGAGAAAAAATGTTTCAGGGATTAAAATTTATATTCCCTTTGGGCAGAGCACCAGCAAGTAAGTGTGATACCCTATATGGACAGAGGGAAGGGAAAGAAAGCAAAGGAAAGAAAGAAAAAGAAAGAAAAAGAAAGAAGAAAGGAAGGAAGGAAGGAAGGAAGGAAGGAAGGAAGGAAGGAAGGAAGGAATGGAGGAAGGGAGGGAGGGTGGGAGAGAGGAAGGAAGGAGGGAAGTTAGGAAGGAAGAAGAGGAGGGAGGGAAGGAATGGAGGAAGGGAGGTAGGAAGGAAGGAGGGAAGGAAGGAAGGAAAGAAGAAGGGAGGAAGGAGGGAAGGAAGGAAAGAAGAAGGGAGGGAGGGAAGGAATGGAGGAAGGGAGGGAGAAAGGAAGGAAGGAAGGAAGGAAGGAAGGAAGGAAGGAAGGAAGGAAG
>NW_027187465.1:934915-958351 GCF_028583685.1 Petaurus breviceps papuanus | reverse complement strand
AAGGAAGGAAGGAAGGAAGGAAGGAAGGAAGGAAGGAAGGAAGGAAGGAAGGAAGAAGGGAGGGAGGGAAGGAAGGAAGGGAGGAAGGAATAAAGGAAGGGAAGAAAGGGAGGAAGGAGGGAAGCCCCAAGCTGACCAGTTCCAGTTTGGTCCCCAGTGGCAGCTCCTTTTTCACTCACAGGGGCTACTATTTGTTTTTCTTCTCCAAGAGGACCATGACATCAGGGAGGTGATGCCATGATATGCAAGTGAATTGGACCGAAGTGGGGTGTTTGAGTATCCTATACGCTCACCCATATATGTGTATATGGGCACAGAAGAGATCCAAAATTAGCACAGGATAGTCCATTTCAAGGCAGTTTGGGAAAGGAGGCCCTATAAGTTGATGGGATCAGGAGAAGCTTTATGGAGAAGATGGCGCTCAAGCTGCAGCTTAGAGGAAGAGAGGAAGGAGAGAAAGAGAGAAGGCAATCCAGGCAGGGCGCACAGCCAGGCCAAAAGCCCAGAGATAAGAGATGGAGCGTGTGTGAGGAACACAGAGAAGTCCAATTTGGCTGGCAATAGAATGAGGAAAGACGAGTAATGAATAATGAGGTTGGGGACCACATTATGAAGAGCTTTTAAAAACAAAGAAAGGAGTTTATTATGATTGATCCCAGAGAAAATAGAGAAGCATTGGAGTTTATTAACTAGGGGAGTGACATTGTCAGATCTGTACTTACGGAAGATGACTTTGGCAGCTGTGTGAGGATGAACTGGCAAAGGGAGAGACTTCGGGCAAGGAGACCAATCCAGCAGTTCACATGAGAGTTAATGAAAGCCTAAACTAAGATGGCGACTTCATGGGTAGGAGAAAGAAGGGACTGGATTTGAGAGATGTTGTAGAGGTAGAAACAGCAAGATCTGGCAACATGCAGAGGGACAGAGAGTGAAAAATTGGGAGGATAACACTGAGGTTACCAACCTGGGAGGCTGGAAGGATGGTAATGTCCTTAGAAGCAGGGAAATTAGGTAGAGGGGTAGGTTGGGAGTGTTGCTGCTGTTTAGTCATGTCCAACTCTCCGTGACCCCCTTTGAGGTTTTCTTGGCAGAGATTCTGCAGTGGTTTGCCATTTCCTTCTCCAGCTCAATTTACAGATGAGGAAACTGAGGCAAATGGGATTAAGTGACTTGCCCAGGGTCACACAGCTAGGAAGTGTTTGAGATCAGATTTGAACTCAGAAAGATGAGTCTTCCCAACTCCAGGTCCAGCACTCTATTCCCTGTACCACCCAGTTGCCCCCAAATTTGGAGGTGAAGGAGAAATAATAAACATTCTCTTGAATGTGCTGGGTTTGAGATGCCTACAGGGCATCCAGTTTGAAGTATCTGATAGGCAACTGATAATATGGGATGGGGGATCAGGAGAGAGGCTGGGGTAGGATAAATGTTTATATCATATATGTATACCTACATATGTGTGCTTGTGTATATATACACATATAATATATACATACATGTGTGCATATATATATACACTTGTATAAATATATGAGTGTGTATGGAGAGAGGGAGATGAAAAGAGAGAGAGAAAGAAGAGAGAAGGGAGGCAGAGAGAAAAGGAAGATAGAGAGAGAAAGGGGAGGGAAAGAGAGAAGAGAGGAGAGACAGTGAGAGAGAGAGAGAGAGACAGTAAGAGAGAGAGAGAGACAGTAAGAGAGAGAGAGAGAGAGAGAGAGAGAGGAGATAGTGATGGTCGGAATATGGACCTTGAGCCAGCAAAAGAGACCAAGCAGGAGTGGTCAGAGAAGAAGGAGGAGAGCCAGGATGGGACACTGTATCCAAGAACAGAGGGTGGTCGACAGCATCAGAGGCAGTAGAAAAGTCAAGAAGGACAAAGCCTGAGAATAGAGAAGCAGATTTGTCAAAGAGGAGTTCAGTAGTCACCTTGGCAGAGCCATTTCCATTTCATGGCCCAGTTTGAAGCAAGAGTACAAAGGACTAAGAGTGAGAGGTGAGGAAGGATGCTCGGCTCTTTTAGACAGCTTTTATTGGAGGGCTTTGGTTGGGAAAGGTAAGGCTATAGAGGCTGGTTGTGGTGGGGGAGCAGGGCCTTTGTAAGGACAGGAGTGAATTTGGGTGTGGTAGAAAGCTGTAGGAAAGGGACCAGTAAATAGGGAGAGATTGCAGATTAGAGACTGGGGGTGGTGGCAGAGATCTGCTGGAGAAGAAGGCAGGGGATGGATCCAGGCCACATGCACAGGGCTTGGCCTTGACAGAGAGAAGGGCCACTTCACCAGAAACTGGAGGAAAGGAAGAGAGAGTGGAGGATGGTCTTGAGAGAAAGGGAAAAGTAGATCACTGGGAATAGCCTCATTTTCCCCAGTAAAGTAAGAGGGGAGTTTTCAGTTAAGGGAGAATAAGAGAAGGGAAGATTTGGAATAGCAGCCTTAGAGAATGGGATAGAGAATCAATTAGGGAGGGGTAGCAGGACTACATGGCAGCTAGGTGGCACTGTGGATAGAGTGCCACACCCGGAATTAGGAAGACTTGAGTTCAAATGCAGCCTCAGACACTGACTAGCTGTGTGACCCGGGGCAAGTCACTTCACCCTGTTTGCCTCAGTTTCCTCAGCTGTAAAATGATCTGGAGAAGGACATGGCCAGACACCCCAGTGATATATTTGCCAAGAAAACTCCAAATAGGGTCATAAAGAGTCAAACGTCCCTGATCCAACTAAACAGGGTTTGTCTTGCCTCAGCGCTGGCCCAGCCGAGGTTAAGCCTGCTCTGCTCAGCTCTACTTTGTACCCACCCCTGTGGGCCAGCCCAGCTGGATTCCTTGCAGCATTTCACCGTCAGCCTCCCTCTCCCTGCACAAGCCTCTGTCCCTCATTCCATTGGAAGGGTGGGGTTTGATTGAGTCAATCAGTAAAATCACCCCATCCCATGTAAAGTAACAGACAGGTAACAACACACGCAACTGAATGAAGCAGAGAGGTAAATTAGGTGTGAACAAGGCCTCCTGGGATAGAACTGACCCCTTGGAAGGAGGGGTTGTTACGTTATTCTATTTACACAGTATCCTCAAAGCCTAGTACAATGCCCGGAATAGAGTAAGTGCTCTATAAATGATTGGTGATATGGTCTGTGGTTGAAGACCCCTGTGACGGAGAGCTCACTACCTCACCAGGCAAAACATTCCATCTTTGGACAATTCTAATTGTTAGGAAGCTTCCCCCGCCATCAAGGATCACTAAATTTTATTCATTGCCTTTTGGAAACTCATGGCTGAGCCCTGTGGGGCCAAATAAAACAAGTCCGATCCCTCTTCCACAAACAGTTCTGGTACATAAAAAGAATGGCACGTTTCCCATAAGTCTCCCCTTCCCCAAATGAATCAGTCCCCAGTTCCTTCAGTCGCCCTTATATGGCATCATCTTCAGGACCTTCCACATCCTGGTTGCTTCCTCTGGCCACTCTCCAGCTCATCAATGTCCTATGTGAAATACGGCCCCAAAAGCAGCCATGAGAGAACAGCTGTGTCCAGTCGGGGACCAGCATCACAGCATCAAGGAGAAGAACCAAGCCCTGGGCCCCAGGCCTTCTGAGCCATGGACCCAGAAAATGTTAAGAGTGTGCGCAAAGTAATTTTAGACAATTGCACATGAAGTGTCAGAGATGAGAAGAATCTTAGAACACAGAAAATAGAGGGTCCCATCTTTGGGGAGGGAGTTTCTTAGAAAAGGAGATGTCAGGGCTGGGAGGGGCCTTAGAACAGGGGATGTCAGGGCTGGGAGGGGCCTCAGAACAGGGGATGTCAGAGCTGGGAAGGACCTTAAAACAGGGGATGTCAGGGCTGGGAGGGGTCTTTGAATAAGGGATGTCAGGGCTGGGAGGGGCCTCAGAACAGGAGATGTCAGGGCTGGGAGAGGCCTCAGAACAGGGGATGTCAGGGCTGGGAGGGGCCTCAGAACAGGAGATGTCAGGGCTGGGAGAGGCCTCAGAACATGAGATGTCAGGGCTGAGAGGGGCCTTAGAACCCCTCTTGTCCTTAGAAGGAAGAATCCAATGCTTAAAGGAGGAAAGTTATTTACATCAGGCCCCAAAGGAAAGTGCCTTATGCCTTCTTGTTCCCTCTGTGCTTCAGTTCCCTACCCCTGCTCCAGTCCTTCCCTCTCTAGGTCAATTGAAGCCTCTCTTGACCCATGGAGGCCAGCCTCAGAAGGGGCGAGTCTTATGGCCTAGGTTCTGGTCCTGGGGATGACCCCTGGAGTTCCCAAGGCTCCGTGTGATTCAAGCAGCCCAGGACAAGAAGGCCAGTGTCTGCAGAATTGTTCACAAGGCCCTCACCTCTCTCTTGCACCACTAATATTCTTTAAGGGAAAGACTGGGTTTGGCAGAAAGGTTCAGGAAGGCTGGAGCCCTGGGTCCCAGACTCATGGCTCTCAGGAGCTAGCTCGGGACCTTGAACAAATCACGCTCCACTCTGGTCTTCAGTTTCCTCGAGTATAAATGCAGATTAAGCTCAATAACCTCTAAAGTCTCTCCCTCTGCAAACATTCTCCGTTCTAAATTCCTGTCCTGGTCTGACAGACTCTGTTCTAAGGCTCCTCTCAGCCTCTGGGATCTTGGTTCTAAGCTGTCCTCTCCTCTTCCTCACTAGACCAGTTTTTAACACAGACACCAAGCCGCTGAATTCCTGATATGTGGGATTCTTGAAACAAAACTGGATTTATTGTGTGGGCTGGGGAGGACATGAGGGCAGCAGGCTTAGTGGTTGGCTCTGAGCCCCCACCAAGGCCGTCTCATCTGGCCTCCGTGCGGCTGCTGCCCCAGGGGAGAGTCAGAAACATCTGGCTTGCTGTTTGCTATCTGGAAAGCCCTGTCCCTCTTGGCAAGGGAGGCTCCTTGCTGGGGTCCAGCCCTGGATCAATGCATGGAGAGACTGCTGTCTTCTGGGGCCTGGGGCCTGGGGCCTAGGCTGGAGTCCTAGTAGATGCAGCTAAGTGCATTTTCTAGTCTGGTCTCAGGGCTGGAAAAGAACATTTTGGCCCCAGGAAAGGCAAATTCCACTCACGCATCACCATGGAATCCAGGATACTGCAAGACACCTCTTAGACGATTCAGTTCCACCTAACCAGTCCCTATTACCAGGCAGACTTCATGAAAGCTCCCCGTTGGACTGTAAGCTCCTTGAAGGTAGGAACTGTCTTTTTCCTCTTTTTGTGTCCCCATGGGAGCACAGAGCCTGGCACATAGTATGGGCTCAATAAATGTTTACTGACTGAATGAATGAAATCAGACCCTGTCCTCAAGGAGCTTCCGTTCTACTCTACCTAATCTGTCCATCACCAAGAAGGAGCCTCACTGTAGACATGATGGTCATCCAGCCTCTGGCTAAAGATCCCTGGGGATGGGGAACTCATAGGCAGCGGACTGGAAAGCAGAGAGCCTTGGACTAGCAGCCCAACACTGCAGGTTCAAATCCCAGCTCTGACGCTTACTACCCACATGACCTCTGCTAATTCATAGCAGGGTAAAGCCTTTAGGGCCAGAGGAGACCTGGGAAACCATCTAGCCCTGCCCCCTCATTGCACAGATGTGGAGACAGAAAGCCAGAGAGTGGAAGGGACTTTGCCAAGGTCAGACAAGTAGTTACAAGGGAGCAGAAAGTGTATTGATTCTAGAGACAAGGGACCTGGGTTCAAATCCCAACTCTGACCCTGACTACTTATGTATCTTTGAGGAAATCTCAGTTCCCTCATATGTGACATCAGAAAGTTGGATTCAATGATTAGATAAAGTATCTCCCTACATCTGTGATCCTCTTTGTACGGCTCTTCATTAAGCCTCAGTTTCCCCATCTATAAAATGGGAAAATCGGAACCCTAAATAGGCAATGAGGATGATAGCCCTTTTGCCACGTACATCCTAGTTGCTGTCATTCTTATCATGGACTATGGCAGTCCATCCCACTCTGGGACAACTCTTAATTGTGGGGAAGCTTATTCAGAAGCCCCCTAACCTGCCCTGTCCAAGTGGGATGCTCTCCCAACATTTCCACCTCTCCCCATATCTCTATTATTAGTCAGAATGTCCTCATCTTAAAACCAGATGGGGAAAGCATGAGAAAGCCTGGAAGTCTGAATGCCGCCGGGAGACGGGGGTCTCTGGGAAGCAGCAGATGGCTGGGCACAGGAGCCAGAGGAAGGATGGGGGCTTGCTCCACCCAGTGGCTCCCACCATCGGAAACAAGCCACGTCTACACTTGGCTTTAGGATACTGCAGGCCTGGCCCTTCACCCCTGCCAAAGGATGCTCTCTCCCCAAACTCAGGAGAATTACCAGACTTGTTCTCGATCTAGCTCCTCTCTGCTCTCTGAGGCTAGCCTAAGCGTGGGAGTCAGTGCAGTGTTCCAGCAGAGGGCTGGGTTTTGAGGCAGAAAACCTTGGTTCAAGATCAACCTCTGACTCTTACTGACTGTGTGACTTTGGGCAAGTCCCTTAATCTCTCCGGGCTTCAACTGCCTTGGCTATAAAATGAGAGGGTTGGATTAGATCATCTCCAAGGTCCCTGTCATCTCAGATAAATGTATTCCTACACACATCCATACACACATGCACACACACACACACACCTATTTTATATACTCTGAACTCAACATTTCATCTCCTATCTCCATGTGTTTGCACTGGCTGTGCCCCATGCCAGGAATGTTCTCCCTCACCTCTGCCTCTTGCAACCCTTGAATCTCTTCAAGGCTCAGCTCCAGCTCCCCCTCCTACAAGAGGCATAACCTAATCCCTCCCTTCCCCCAACTTCAGTTGCTAATACTCTTTCTTTGCTTTTGTATTGTATTGTAATTGGGGGGGGGTACCGATTTATCTGTATAAAAGATGTTTTCTCCCAGTAGAATGTGAGTTCCTTAGGGGAAGAATATACTTTGTTTTTCTCTTCATATCCCCAGTGTCTGGTTGGTCCAAAGTAGAGAGTCAATCAATGCTTATGAATGAATGAATGAATGAATGAATGAATGAATGAATGAATGAATGAACGAATGAACGAACTTCTGGGTCATGTGAACAAGATGAAGGACTAAACATTTTCTCTGATCACCACACCTCTCAGACCTCTCCAAAACAGAAATTATGCACTCCAAAGATAAAGTAACTTCAGCTGTGTCCATGGTCTAGGACACCCAGAATTCAAAAGAAGGTGAAAAAACAAAACAAACCCATGACTCTCGGACTCTGAGCTCACTCAGCACCTCTCTCTCCAACCTCCAAAGCTACCTGCAGCAAGGTTCCACTAGCAGACCCAAAGACATGACACAGGCTTGGAACAAAACCTAGCCATATACCCTGGTTCCCTCACCCTCTTTCCAGTATCATGGAGACCTCAGCTGCAGGCAGGGACTGCAGCCTTATAGCACTGGTGCTGCAAAGCTTTGAACTGCCAACATTGGGCCAGAGAACTGAAGAACAGAGGGAGTGGGACAGGTCACCAGGACAGGACGCTACACATGTGATAAGCTGTCCAGCCCTCCACAAAGCCAGAGGGGAAGAGCACAGCACACAGCTGGGGCCAGCTCTGACCACCCAAGAGTCAGATGGAGCAGTGACCTAGGTTGGTGAACCATGAATTATCTAGTATGGAAGGATGCTGAGACACTTTGAGATCTAGCTACCTGGCGAAGGGTTCAGAAAGTAAGTAATAAGGAAAATAAGGCTGGGGGGAAGAGACTGAAATTACCAAAGACTTCAGGAAGAAGAAAACTCAAAGTTCTTGAACACTAACAGATAAATCAATGGGGAAAACTAACAGAAGAAAACATGGTCTCCAGATTCAGTAAATGGGTTCAGGAATTTATGAATAAATACTGCCCCCAAATGATTTCATACATAATGAAACAGACCCATGGAATTTGGGGTGAACATGGAACCATAATACACTGAGTTGTTCAAAAGAGAAATGATAATTGTAAGAGCATAATTGATGTCCTACACAGCAAAAATAATGGGCAGAAGGAAAAAACAGCAATAGCAAATCTCACCAAAGAAATAAAAGAGAGCAAAACAGATTAAGAATGCAAATACACAGAAGTGAAAGACAACCTAGAAGAAGAGAACCCCCCAAACCAAGAACATTAAAAGAAAGTGTGCTCACTACATGGGCAAAACATGCATTTCTTGAAGATGGGATGCACAGAGACAACCGAAGAATCACAGATCTCTCCAGAGATCTTAACACCAGAATGAAGGAATGAATAGAAGAGGCCTGCCCAGAACTTCTTAGCAAAGAAAATAAATTTCCAACTGAACATCGTTTGTCCTTCTTGCTTGAAGAGGACAAAAATGACATCACTGTGTTGGGGTCAATGTGCAGTGTGTCCACCTGTGGCTGATCAGACCAATATGACGTTGGAAGGCTCCATCACAGGTCGGGCACAAATAGGCCATAGGAACATTGAGGGTGGAGATGTCTCTAAAGTGTGCATCTCACTTTTCTTTTGAACTAATGCAATTCTGCTTCACCCGTAGGGCACAGTGCCTTCTCTAATGAGGGCACACAATCAATTCCAAAGTTCTTCAGAGAGACCTCAAGAGTGTCCTTGTATCATTTCTTCTGACCACCACGTGAATGCCTGCCTTGTGTGAGTTCTCTGTAAAATAGTCTTTTACGCAAACATACACTAGGCATTCGAACATGGCCAGCCCATTGGAGTTGTGCTCTCTGTATTAGAGTTTGAATGCTTGGCAGGTCAGCTCAAGAAAGGACCACAGTGTCTGGTGCCTTATCCTGCCCGGTGATCTTCAGAATCTTCCTAAGATAATTCAAATGGAAGTGATTCCATTTCCTGACCTGGCACTGGTAGATTGTCCAGGTTCCACAGGCATATGACAATATGGTCAGCACCAGGGCTCCATAGACCTTCAGTTTGGTAGTCAGTCTAATACCTCTTCTCTCCCCTACTTTCCTTCGGAGTCTCCCAAACACTGAGCTAGATCTGGAAATGAGTGTGCCAACCTCATCCCTGGAAAGGACACTCCCAGGGTAAGTGAACTTATCCACAGCATTCACAACTTCTCCATTTGCTATAACCGATGGTTCCATGTAGGGATGGTGTGGTGCTGGCTGGTGGAGAGCCCGTTTTCTTGGTGTTCGTTGTTAGGCTAAAATTAGCACGAGCAGCAGAGAATTAACTCATACTTCTTTGCATCTCAGCCTCAGAAACTGTGCATGAGAAATCATCTGTGAACAAAACTTCTTGCACCAACTCTCCCTTCACTTGAGTCTCGGCTTGTAGCCAAATGAATGAATGAATGGAGTCTCCAAGTCTCAGAAATGAGGGTTCCAGAACCCCCTCAAGTCAGCCCTTCGCACCCAGAGGACTGTGTATGAATTAGGAAACCTAGCAATGATATAAATATGAAGTCTTGTCTCTGCCATGGTGCTCGAACCAAATCCAACAAAGATTCACTAAGTGTTTCTTGTGTATGAAATATAGCAGAGGGCCCTGGGGGAGGTGCTACGTTAGATAAGACCTGGATATTGTGTTTTGTTCTGGGTTGCCCAGTTTAGGAAGAAGCTGGAGGGCCTCCATAGGAGAGCAACCAGAAGGGAGAAGGGCCTTGAGTTCATGTCATCTGAGTGTGGCCTTTATGGGCACTAAGGACCTTCATCCTGACTCCCTGATGAGAAAGTCAGGCCCCTGAGCAAGGCTCCATCTCCCCTTTGGGGTTCTAAGGGCACCTCTTGAGTGCTCAGAGTGAGTCTTCTCCAATGCCCTTGGCTGAAGCCCCCATTCCAAGATGTTCACCCCTACTAAATGCAAGTAACATATCTCGGGATATTCTCCCTCCTATCATCAATGCCCGTCAGGGATTCGAGTACTCCAGTATCATTTAGCCAACTAACATAAACCAACTTTTATAAAGGCAAGCAGAAAGAGAAATACAAAAATATCCGTCTGATACCCAGAGGCCCAGGCAGCTAGGTGGTGCCGTGTATACCCTGCTGGACCTGGAGTCAGGAAGACCTGTGTTCAAATGTGATCTCAGACACTTCCTAGTTTTGTGACCCTGGGCAAGTCACTTAATGATGTTTGCCTCAGTTTCCTCGTCTGTAAAATGGGGATATATATAATAATACCTACCTCCCAGGGCTGTGGTCAGGATCAAGTGAGTTACTATTTGTAAAAAATGCTTGGTGCAGTTCCTGGTCCACAGTAAACATCACATAAATGGTGGTTGTATTTTTGTCATTAGTCCTCTGGTCCTGGGGGAGAATGGGCCCAAATCTGTGACAATTCCGACAGCTGCGTTCACCCCTGACCCCCGCAAGTTTACTTCCTAATGCGGCATGGCCGCCTCCAACCACTGCTAGGCTGGGTCAGGCTGGTCACTGAGCTTGGCTGTTCATGGATTCTGGCTCCCAGACCTCCCGTGGGAGACCCACTCTCCAAACCCTTTAAAGGTTACAAGGCTAAAGTGCAGTCTGACACCAATGCCAAGAGGCTCCCCGCAGGGCCACATGTTGGCAGCCCAGGGCAGTGGGGATACAGGGGCCAGGTCTCCCTCCCTCCTTCCCTCCCCAGCCAGAGGCCTCCATGCAGCAGCCTCTCCCTCACTGCAGCCAGGGAGGTAACACACATCAACAATTCCCACCTTGAGAATGCATGCTCGGCCCCAGCTGAGAGACCAGAGGCTTGAGTTGTCTCCACCTGGTTATCAGGCCAGAAGACAGCTGGCCCAGGGCCTGCCCTGTGGGGATGGCATCAGCTGAGTGCATGCCCAAGGCCGGGGCTTGGCCAGGGATTCGCCATGCTTTTCTTGGCACATATTAGTGGTCTTCAAGAATTCAAGGGGCTGACCCCTGCAGAAGGAAGGACTTGTCTTGCCAGGGGCCAGTTGTAGGGAAGCAGATTTAGGACCAATGGAATGCAGAGATGCCCCAAAGTGGGGTGGGCTGACTGGAAGGCCACTTGTTGGGGATGTGGATGGCGCATTCTTCTCCTGGCACAGATTAGATGTCTCAGAGTCCTTTTCCCGTTTTACCCTCCCTCCACCTCTCCCTTCCTTCTTCACTCCCTCTCTTCCTTTTCCTTCCTTCCTTCCCCTCTTTTCTTCTTTTTTCTTTTGTCCTTCCCTCCTTCTTTTCTCTTTTCTTCCTTCCTTTGTTCCTTCCCTCCTTTTCTCCTCTTTACTTTTCCCCTCCTTTTCCTTTTTCTCCCTCTCTTCCCTCCTTTTCTCCTCTTTTCTTCTTTCCTTCATGCCCTCCTTTTTCTTCTCTTTTCTTCCTTTATCCTTTTCACTTCTTTTTTCTTCCTTCCTTCTTTCCTTCTCTCCTTTTTCTTCTCTTCCTTTCCTTCTTTTTCTTCTCTTTTCTTCTTTAATTCCCTTTTCTCCCTTACCTCTCTCTTTTCTCCTCTTTCCTTACCTGCTTTTCTTCTCTCCCTTCCCTTCTTTCCTTCCTTCTTTTTCTTCTCTTTTCTTCCTCCTCTCCTTCATTTCCTTTTTTCTCCCTTCCTTCCCTTCTTCTTTTTCTTCTCTAGTCTTCCCCCATTTCCTTTTCTCTTTTTTTCACTTCCTTCCCTTCTTCTTTTCTTCCTTTCTTCTCCCCATTTCCTTTCTCTTTCTCCCTTCCTTCCCTCTCCCTTTTTTCTCCTCTCTTTTCCTCCATCTTCCTTAAAGGCTAGACAATCCAGACTGGCACCTGACCGTCACACTTAATAATGAGCAGGGAGTTGAACCTGGGTCTTCCAGATTTTCCCTTGTTCTCTTATCACTAACAGAGCGGGAATAAGGCTGGGATCCAGGAAGCTCATTAATCAATCAACCAGCAAATAGGGTCCCAGGGTTTAGAAATGAGAGGGACTGGTGAGGTCGTCTAATCCAACCCCACAGAAGGAAACTGAGGCCCAGAAAGGAGAAGGGCTTGCTCGAGGTCACATAGAAAACAAGTCTAGAACTGAATGTGTCACTCCCGGCTTGCGGAATGTGACCAGCTCCCTCAGGTCCCTAGGACCAAATGCCGCCTCTCCATGGGTCCTCCCAAACCTTCCTGGGGTGCTTCCACCCTGACTCTGAAGGGGGATCACATGGGGCTCACCCTCCTGTACTGCATCCCAGCCTTCCTGTTTGGCGCCATTTCCCACCTCCATGCCTTTGTGTGCTTGGCTCGGACTCCCTCCTGACCTCCGCACCTCCTTCAAGGGGCCTCTCCTGATTCCACTCTGGGTCAGTGCCACACATACCCTCCCCCTCCCCAACTGTTCTGTGTTTAATGGATAAATATGTGGGCTCTACATGTCTCTGTATGATGGCATTTCCCAGGGAACTCTAAACTCTTGGAAGATGGCTCAGTTTCATTCTTTATCTCATATTTAGGAGAGTGCCTGGCATACAGTAGGGGCTTATTAAACAATTAGTGACTGATTGGCCTGGAAGCAGTTCCCCTATTTTACAGGGGAGGAAACAGAGACCCAGAGAAATAAAATGGCAAGATTGGGGTCCAGGCTCAAGCCATCTGACTTAGAAGTGGCCAGATGGTCCAGGGACTAGAATGGGACCTGAAGTCAAATAAACCTGGAGTGACCTGCCACAGTTAGTAAACATGTGTGACCCTGGCCAAGTCATTGGTCCTCTCGGGGTCTCAGTTTCTCCATCTGATCTATGACCCCAAAGTCCTGGGCCTCTAAACCCCATGGTTTTTTCCCACTGGGTCAGTCCTGAAGACGAGGACCTAAGGGCCTAAGGGTGGCCGTCCTGCCTCTCTCTGTCCTCCTGTCCACGCCTCAGACCTCGGCTTCTCCAAAGCTACGAAGATAGCAGCAGTGAGTCCGCCCGTGATGCGCCATCTGCGGGGTGACTTTGGCTCCTTCCACTTGCTCTGTCATCAAAGGTCCAAGGTGGAGTTGGGGGGCTGGCATCCTCTGCCCCAGCCCTGCCCCTCCTCCCTCCTCCCCTGGCTCTCAGCAGCTCAGAATGCCCAGGACACAGAAGGTATCTTCTGCCATGGCAGGACAAAGGCAGCCGTGGCCTCTGGAAGCGAGACCAGGCTCCAGCAGTCGAGACCCTGCTGTCTGCACCCCAGACTTCACTGAGGGCCTCCCAACTTCCTACTTTCTGCTGAAGACCCTCTCAGGTGCCTGGCCTGGATATTTCAGTCATAGGGGACAGAGCCCAGCATGGAGACAGGAAGACCTGAGTTCAAATCTACCTCGGACCCTTACTAGCTGTGTGACCCTGGGCAAGTCACTGCCTCAGCTTCCTCACTCCCTCCCAGGGTTGTTGTGAGACAAATGAGGTAATATTTGTAAAGCGATTCTTTTTGAAAGGAGGTGGTTCTTTCAGGCCCCTTCTCTGATTCTGCTCCGGTTTTCCTCTAGGGCTTTGTCACCCTGCCCTTTGCTCCAGTCCCTGGCAGAACGTAAGCTCTTTGAAGGCAGCCTCTCTGTCACCTTTGTAACCCTAGCCCTGAAAACCAAGACTGACAAACAGTAGGAGCTTAATAATTGCTGGCTGTATTGACCAGACTGAACCGGAGCCGAGCAGGGGCTCCCTCCCCCAGGAAGGAGGCCAGGACTGCGGATGCCCTGTGATGCCTGGTCCAGGTGAATGCTTGCTATGGAGCAGGGTCGGGGAGACCCCTGAGGCTGCGGCCCCCGATCTAGGCTCCCAGGAAGAACAGCTTCTTCTGGTCCCTGCTACACACCCCGAGCTCCATCCAGAACACTGGCTTTGCTATGGAGATGAGAAGGATGGCGGCTGGTGCCATCCGGCCAGGCCCAGACACTGCCTAGGACAGGCCCTGCTGCATGCACCCAGCTCCTGGTTAGAAACTGCAGCAGCAGCAGGGGATCTCAGTGCTGGGGCAGGGAGTCTGGGAGGGGCTGCCAACAGCCCAACACAGGAGTTCTGGGTTCCCAGGTGATCCTGGACTTCCTGGGCTCTGCAGATGATACTCTTTGGATGCAGCCCATCTCTGACTCTTAGAACAGGGAAGGTCAGAGTTAGGAGGAGACTTAGAACAGGGGATGTCAGGGCTGGGAGGGGCTGAGAACAGGGGATGTCAGGGCTGGGAGGTGCCTGAGAACAGGGGATGTCAGGGCTGGGAGGTGCCTGAGAACAGGAGATGTCAGGGCTGGGAGGGGCCTTAGAACAGGCGATGTCAGGGCTGGGAGGGGTCTTAGAACAGGGAACATCAGAGTTTGGAGGAGCCTTAGAACAGGAACTGTCACAACTGGGGGGAGCTTAGAACAAGGAATGTCAGAGCTGGGAGGGCCCTGAGAATAGGGAATGGCTGAGATGAGGGTTTAGAACAAGGGATGACAGAACTGGGAGGGCAGAGAGAACCTTAGACTGTCTATTTTCCCCCATACATAATAACTGTTTTGTAGAAGAAGGAAATGAAGGCCCAGAATAATAAGTGAGTCACTCCAAGTCAAGAAACCAGCCATTGGCAGAAGCATGCTAAGAACCTTGTTCTCCTGTTCCAGACTCTGAGGCTCTTCTCAGCCTCCTCCGGGTGCTGGTCTGTCTGGAGCCAGTGCTCTGAGCTCTCCTGGGTTCTGGGGTCACAGAGCAGTTCTCCCCGCTCCCAGCTCTGCACCCAAGGTGTTCTCCCCCAGTGGGTGGTGGCTGTGACTCATGGACCTGGCACAGGCTGGATTTTCAAAATATTTATTTTCAAATGTTTGGATTTGAGCAAAATATTGTAATTGGCCAAGTGGCTAATTCCCATCCATCCCCCCACCTTCCCCTCCCTCTCTGGAAGGGGCTGGATGTGGCCACCAGCGCCCTCTCCCTCCCCAGCCCCTCCATCCCCCCAGCTCCAGCTCCTTCCTTGGCCTCTGGGACCTCAGGGTCTCCATTAGCAAAGTCCTCACCTCCAGGCATGGATCCAGCATGAAGCTGGGTGCTCAGGCTCACCATGGCCCCTGACAGAAGCAGAGCCCTAGGCTTTACAGCTAGAATAACCTTTAGGCGTCATCTAGTCCAAGGGAACAAGCCTTTACTGAGCGCCTACTCTATGCTAAGCATGGTACAAACATTATTGATCCTCAATAACTCTGGGAGGTAGGTTATATTATTATCCTCATTTTACTGATGTGGAAACTGAGTCAGGCAGTGGTGAAATGACTGGCCCAAGGTCACGCAGCCAGAAAGTATCTATGATTGAGATTTGAATTCAGGTCTTCCTGACTTCAGGCCCAGGGCCCTATCCACTACCTTCAGTTTCAACTCCATGTACAGTCATGGGCTCTCAGACAAACACACACCCAGACAGACACACACATGTACTGCTGTAGACGTTATGTTTGTCCCTAAAATGGGAATTAGGCAGCTAGATGTGGTGCAGTGGTTAGAATGACAGGCCCAAGTCGTGAAGACCCGAGTTTAAATGTGGTCTCAAACACTTACTATCAGGGAGACCCTGGGCAAGGCATTCAATCCTGTTTGCCTCAGTTTCCTCATCTGTAAAATAGGTTGGAGAAGGAAACAGCAAAGCAATCCAGCATCTTTGCCAAGAGAACCCTAAACGGGCTCACAGAGTCAGATGCGACAAGAAAACAGCTGAACAAAGAGGAATTCAATAGGGTTAAGTACAAAGGGCTGCACGTGGGTTCAAAAAGTCAATCATCTAACTCTAGATTTTCATTCAACAAACGTTTTTAAAGCACCTACTGTGTGCAGGACACCTACTATGTGTTAGGCACCGGGAATAAAGGTCAGAATTAGATGGTCCCAGCTTTTGGAGAATCCCCATTGGACTGAGATGCTTCAGACTGGAGTGGGGCACCTCACAAGGCAGGGGGTGCCCTGCTCCTGGGGGTGTTCAGAAGGTCAGGGAGACTCGGCTCTCAGGGAAGCAAACTCTGCAGCTGTGTGTCATTGTCTAATCCTAAGGCCCAGGAGACACTGAGACTCCCAGTGACAGGGGCCAAGTGCGTGGCTCTGACGAGCTGTGTGGCGTGCTGCGAACAGCATTTACAGATGAGAAAGCCGAGACTTAGGGGGGCAGTCACATATCTTGTCTCAACAGTCTCTGGGCCTCAGAAAGGCAATCATTATTGTCCCCATTATACAGATGAGAACACTAAATCACAGACTAGTCACATCATAGCAGAATTATAACAGCTAGTAATGTTATCATGTTATTTGTTCTTTCACAGTTTTCACTGGAAGGAAGGAAAGAAGGAAGGGAGAGAGGGAGGAAGGGAGGAAGGAAGGAAGGAAGGGGGGAGGGAGGAAGGAAGGGAGAGAGGAAGGAAGGGAGAGAGGAAGGAAGGGAGAGAGGGAGGAAGGGAGGGAGGGAGAGAGGAGGAAGGGAGAAAGGGAGGAAGAAAGGAAGGAGGAAGGATGGGAGGGAGGGAGGAAGGGAGAGAGGAAGGGAGGAAGGAAGGGAGGGAGGAAGGATGGGAGGGAGGGAGGAAGGGAGGAAGGAAGGGAGGAAGGAAGGAAGGAAGGAGGAAGGATGGGAGAGGGGAAAGCACTTATTAGGCACCTACTATGTGCTGAGCTCTTAACAAAGCCCCTATCACTGGAGCCTCACAATAACCCTGGGCACCATTATTATCACATTCTTTTCCCAGATGTGGAAACCAAGGCTGGTGGCGGGGGTCACTTGGCTGGTGGGAGGGGGAGCTGGGCCTCAGACCCTCCCTGTGGGACCAGGTCCACTGTCCTTCCATCACACCAGGCAGGGAAGCTGCTCCTGGCCCACTCTGTCCCCCAACTGAGTTCCACGGGACTGAATCTTAGTCAGTTCACATTTCTCCCCAGCTGGGCCGTGCGTGAGCTCTGCATCCCGATGGGCTGACACACCCCCACAGTGCTGGCAGGTCAGGAGACCTCCGCTCCACTTGTGGCCAGGCGGGGGGGGGGGGGGGTGGGGGGGGAGCGTGGGCCCCTGGCTTGGCCAGGCCCTTGGGGGCGCTAATGCATTATCTATCTGTGACAGGCGGCATCCCTCTGCCTCCCGGCCGCTCCCTCCTCGTGGGCCCCTTGGCTGGTCTTGGCCGCCTGGGAAGCCACACACAGCCAGAATTTGGGGCTCCTGGCCGGTGTCCTGGTGAAGAGCCCAGCTCTGGGGGCCGCTGGAGAGGCTGGGATCCTCACCTGCCCTTCAATTCATTCTAGTTTAATGCAGAGCACCGGCCTGTCCCCAGCCCAGGAAATGTTCCGGCGCCTTCAAATAAATAGATTTTTCTATATTGGAGAAGGGAAATTGAGAGAGGTTCATCCCTGTGCAGCTGGAAGTGGGACGGTCTCCTCCACCTTCCTTGAGGATCAGTCACCAGACTTCCTGGGTTCAAATCCTGCTTACTTACATACAACTTGTGCGCCTACAAGCACCCCCCCCCGCCCTCTTTGGGGCTCCATTAGTCCCCAGTAAAAAGGGGTTGGACCGATGACCTTTAATGGCAGCAAAGGTTAGTCTTTCTAAGCCCTTGCTCCCGAGCCCCGGCCTAGGCAGAGGCGCCTAACCAATGCTCCCCTGAGCCCCGATTTAGGCAGAGGCGCCTAATCAATGCTCCCCTGAGCCCCGACCTAGGCAGAGGCGCCTAATCAATGCTCCCGAGCCCCAAACTAGGCAGAGGCGCCTAATCAATGCTCCCCCGAGCCCCGACCTAGGCAGAGGTGCCTAACCAATGCTCCCCTGAGCCCCGATTTAGGCAGAGGCGCCTAACCAATGCTCCCCTGAGCCCCGACCTAGGCAGAGGCGCCTAATCAATGCGCATTGCAATCCCCAGGAAGGGGCCAGCCCTGCTCCGCGCTCGTAGCTCCGCTCCTAGCCCGCTTGGCCCCCGCCCGGCTTCCTCCGCCCCGCAGCGCGCCCCGCAGTCCGCCCCGCAGCCCGCCCTGTCCTAGGACTCGGCAGGCTCGGGAGACCTAGGGGGAGGGGAAGAGGGCGGAGTCAAAGGAGGGGGAACTCAGTTGGGAACAAAGGGGAAAGAGAGAGGCAGAGAGAGGGAAGAGGGAGAGCAGCGCCTGCCTCCGAGCTACCTCGGCCAGCCTCCCTCCGCGCCGGGTTGTTTCTCAGGTCCCGGCAGTGGGGAGGGCCCCGGCAAGTCCGCGCTGGCGTGCTTGCGGTGGAGGAAGGGGAATGTAGGGGGAGGGGGGGGAAGAAGGGAGGAGCCGAGGACTACAACACCCAGGAGGCTGTGCGCCAAGTCGGCCGGCTCGTCACGAAGGGAGGGGGCTGCAGTCAGGGGGCGTAACTTAAAATTAAATCGAGCCAACCACGGGAGGGGAACGGCTGGAGTAGGCGGGGCTCAACGGCGGATTGGCGGCGGCAGCGACCAAGGGGCGGGGAGGGGCGGGGCCTGCGGAGCTGGACTCAGGACGGGCGGGGCGGGCCGGGCAGTGTACCCGGGAGTCGGTGGTGGAGCAGACGGCGGGTAGCTAGCCGAGTTCGGCCACGCCGAGCGAGCGGAGCGCACGGGAAGGTCGGAGCCGGTGCATGGGCCTGGGCGCGCGGGGCTGCCCGGGCCGCCGAGCCCAGGTGAGTGCGCGGACGGCCGGAGCGGGAGCCGCAGGGGGAGGACCGTGAAGACGGACCCCGGGGCAGGCACAGGACCGTGTAGACGGGCCCTGGAGGGTGCCCAGGACGGTGTGGACGGACCTTGGGACCGTGTAGACGCCCCGGGGCAGGCACAGGACCGTGTAGACGGGCCCTGGAGGATGCCCAGGACCGTGTAGACGCCCCGGGGCAGGCACAGGACCGTGTAGACGGCCGGGGCAGGCAGGACCTAAGAGGGGGCACTGAGAGCTGGACTCTTGTAGACGCCCGGGGATGGCCCCGGCGGAGGCCGGCAGAGGCGGGTCTGGGGTGGCCAGGCGGTCCTGAGCGGTCCCAGGGGAAGGGCAGCCCCTCCGCCCAGAATCCCACAGGAAGGGCCACCCCGCAGGTCAGCAGGACAAGCAGGGGCCCGAGGGGCTGGAGGGACAGAAGGGAATTGGGATTCAGAGCCGCCATCCTTCCTGGGAGGGGGCTGCCCAGACTGATGGGGAGCAGGGCACCCCCAGAGGGAAGAGGAAGGAGGGGTGCCCTTTGGACCCGCGGAGGGGGGGAGAGCCTGAGCCTTTCCCTGATCCTCCCTGCCTGGCACAGTGCCGAGCACACAGTAGGTGCTTGGTAGATGCGCCTGGCGGCCTCTGAAGGCCCCTGGCTCCTGCCCGAAGAGGGAGGGCTGGTCCGCAGTTGGGGCCAAAGTGGCATAGATGGTCAGGTGGGGACCCCAACCCTGAGGTTGGCATGAACCCACCAGGAGTAAAAGTGGCCCCAGCCATGGGGGGGCCCGTGGACAGAGTGAGGGGGGAGTTACTGACCCGTGGGGCAGGTTTCCATTGCCTCCCTCCAGACTGACGCCAGGGGAGACCTGCACCCATTTTTAGGACAGAGGGCGAGCCCTGACCAGCCCTCCTGGCTGGCAGCTTCCACACACACCTACCGTGCATCTGGTCCTCCAAACAGGAGGGCCTGTGTCTGGGACCTGTTGATCATAGCCTCAGCTCACCTGTAGTTCTGTGCCTGGATGGGGGAGAAGGGGAGCTGAGCCCTAAGGAGACAATGAGGCCAGTATTGACTTCCCTAGGTGACCCTGCAGGCTGGCCTGAGCAGGGAGGGCAAGGTCCCGACTGTACCTGCCAGACGGCCCCCAACGGGGAGACCAGAGTAGGGGGAGCACACTGCCCCCGCTCCCCCCCACAGGCACTCCTGCATGAGTGCTCAAAGGCATGATTGCATGGAGATGCCCGGGGCATGGGGTTGGGTGACCCGCAGAGGAGCCAGGCCTTTCTGGGCTGCCTCGGGCCTGTAAGGGGGGCTGACTCGCTACAGACCTGGGAAGCAGAGTGGGTGGTGCACAGGAGCGGGAGGAGCTCCCCAGGTGCTGACTCCTGGAGGAGCAGAGAGCATGACTAACAGAATCAGACTCAGGCTGAGTCAGGGGCTCCAGGTCGTCCCGTCTGGATGGGAGAGAAAGAAAAGGAAGCAAGCCATGGGAGGTGACACTCTTTCCCTATGTGTGTGGGAGCCGCCAGCCACATGGGATGGGTGGGTACCCCGCAGCTGGGCGGGCTGGGCAGATCTGCCCTGAAAATGGGTGCCAGCCTCCCCTGGCACAGGAGTCTGGAGGGAGGTGATGAGGGAGTAGAGTGGAAGGCAGCCTGCTTCAGTGAAAAGGGCCTTGGACTCCAAACAGCCCTGTTCTGAGCTGCTGCTGCCCCTCTGCCACCCATGAGCTGTGTGACTTGGGGCAGGCCCATCCCAATCTCTGGGCTGTAGCTTCCTCGTGTGAAATTGCTTGGCTCCCTTCCAGCTCCAGCCTCCTACAGCCTGAGGGCCCCTCCTGTTCTGAAAAAGGGGCAGGGGGCTGGGCCTGGAGCTGGAGGTTCAAATCCTGCCTCTGGCACTTGCTAGCTGTGTGAGCTCAGGCAGATCCCTGAACCTCAGCCTGGTTCTATCTGTTATCCGTACCTCTGGGATCGTTGTGAGGTTTGAGAAGGAAAATGGATACAGAGCTCTTCTGGAGCTGCTGGCAGCAGGCACATGTCTGCTGTGGTTATGGGACCCTGGAAGCCAGCTTAGCCAATGCTCCTTTTTACTGTTGAGAAAATGGAGTCACACAGAGCAAGAGGCAGGGCTGGGACTGACCCAGATGGTGTGGCCACAGAGCGAGGCCCCTTCCCACTTTGTCTTGGCATTGTTTGTTCTAAACTGCCGAGGAGCTCTGCCCTCCCCTGTAAGGCCTCTCCCAGCTCTGATGCTTTCTGTTCTAAGACTCCTCCCATCCCTGATATCCTCTGTTCTAAGGCCTCTCCCAGTTCTGCCATCCCCTGTTCTAAGGCCCCTTCCAGCTCTGACATCCCCTGTTCTCAGGCCCCTCCCAGCCCTGACATCCCCTGTTCTAAGGCCCCTCCCAGCCTTGACATCCCCTGTTCTAAGGCCTCTGCCAGTTCTGCCATCCCTTGTTCTAAGGCCCCTTCCAGCTCTGACATCCTCTGTTCTCAGGCCCCTTCCAGCTCTGACATCCTCTGTTCTCAGGCCCTTCCCAGCTCTGATATCCCCTGTTCTCAGGCCCCTCCCAGCCTTGACATCCCCTGTTCTAAGGCCTCTTCCAGTTCTGCCATCCCCTGTTCTAAGGCCCCTTCTAGCTCTGACATTTCTTGTTCTAAGTTCCCTAGCAACTCTGACATTCTCTGTTCTAAGACCCCTCCCAGCTCTGACATCCCTTGTTCTAAGGTCCCTCCCAGCTCTGACATCTCCTGTTCTAAGGCCCTTCCCAGCCCTGACATCCCCTGTTCTAAGGCCCCTTCCAGCCCTCACATCCCCTGTTCTAAGCTCCCTCCCAACTAAAATGTTGTGAGCTCTGACTCTACACAGCTAGTTGGGATATCAGTTCCTTCATGCATTCAAGGAGCATTAATGAAATGCCTTCTGTGGTCAGTTCTTGGTTAGGTCCAGAATGGGAGATTCTGTCCTGGGGACTGCCCCCTCCCCAGGAGGAAAGGCATGAGGACTGGTTGTGGGAAAGACTGAGTTCATGAACCATTTTTTTTGGAGGTGGGAAGGTAGGGCAATTGGGGTTAAGTGACCTGGCCAAGGTCACACAGCTAGTAAGTGTTAAGTGTTTGAGGCCAAATCTGAACTCAGGTCCTCCTGATTCTAGGGCCAGGGTGCCACTGAGCCGCCCCTTCGTGAACCATATTGCAGAGATGAGGAGGAGGAGAGGGTGCAAGGGGCCTTCAGATTTCCAGAGCACATTGTACATGTTGTCTTGTTTGATCCTTACAAAGGCCCTTTGAGGGGGCATCCCCACTGAACAGATGAGAAATCCAAGACCTGAGAAATCAGATGTCTGACATTGAAGGACTTGAACCTGGGTCTTCTCATGCCCTTTCCACACTCGCCCTCTGGGTATAGCCTGGTGGAGACTGGAGGAGGAGAGGCCCAGGGCCCTGGCAGAGGCCATTGGAGCTGGAAGGGAGGATGAATGGATGGGACTGTGGCTGGCCGATGAGCCCCCAGCCCCAGCCTCACTCTACCTCTTCTCATGGTCCCAATCGGGCTCTGTTGCAGAATCTCCTAGGAAGGTCTCAGTGCTGGACTTGGGCAGCCGGCCAGGGCTGCCCCCTGGCATCGTTGCTGAGAGTGAGCAGAGCTTGGAGGCTGTAAGATGGCGGATGAGGGTCTGGCCGGGCTGGATGAAGGAGCCCTGCGGAAGCTGGTAAGTGAGCCAGGGAGCCCCTGGAGGCCTCTGGGCACCCCCATCCCCTTCCTCCCATCATCCCCTGGGGCTGCTAAGCCAGAGCGAGGTAGAAGCAGACGGCACCTCCGACCATTGCTCTCCAGCCCCCTGACTCATCAGAGAAGTAGGCGGAGGGAGGAAGGGCTTTATCTAGGTGTGACAGCTGGTGAAAGACCAAGCTAGGGCTGACATGCAGGCCTTCTGAGCCAGGAGGCCAAGGCACCAGTGCACCAGTGACTTCCTGGTGCTGGGGCATGGAGACGCTTCATCCCCTCTGTGTGCAGGGCATTTGCCGTCCATTTAAACCTCATAACAACACCACGAGTTAGGCAGAGTGGGGGGCATCACCTCCACTTTACAGATGGAGAAACTGAGGCCCACAGGAACCTCACAGTAAACAAACTTAGAGGGACTTAGAACCTGGGAGTCCTGATTTCTAGGATGCCCAGTCTTACTCCAGAGCAGGGCACAGGGAAGGGCTGGTTTCAAGGAATGGGATTTGGGGGGTCTGGAGGGTCCTGCAGCCAAGAATGTGGTTTTGCTAGGTCAGCTCTGGAGCCCCTGTGGAATTTACCTCCTCTGAGCCAAGCTGCAGAGTGTCTGAGCATGTCTGGAGCGGGCAGCCCCGCCTCTCCCCTACCCCCTGATTAACCAGTAAAGGAGTCATGGGTTCTGCCCCAGGCAGGAGCAGGTGTGTGGTAGGCTGCCCTGCTGCCCTGCTCTGGGTCCAAACTGTACCCCTGCCAAGGCAGCCTCAACAGAAGGAGCTTGGCTGGGGCAGCCGGCCTCAGCCAAGGGCACCGGCTAGCCTCCCTTGTCCTCCCCTCTGAACAGGCCCAAGAACCTGGGCCCTCAAAGGTCAACTCCAGAATGGGCCTGAGGACCATGACACCTCTTCCTGATTCCCCAGGGTCCCTCAGCCTTGATAGAGAAGGTCCGGTGGCCCAGGCACGTGCCACAACTGGTCCATGGCCTGGGAACATCAGACTTGGGGGCAGAAAACTGGATCCATGTCCCAGCTCAGCTGCTTACTATATGAGTGACCTTGGGACAGACCTTGGGCCTCTCTGGGCCTCATTCTTCCTCATCTGTAGAATGGGAGGCATGGACTGCACAATATCTGAGTCTCTGTCAAGTGTGACATCCCCTGTTCTAAGGCCCCTCCCAGCCCTGACATCCCCTGTTCTGAGGCCCCTC
>NW_027187465.1:931971-934905 GCF_028583685.1 Petaurus breviceps papuanus | reverse complement strand
ACATCCCCTGTTCTGAGGCCCCTCCCAGCCCTGACATCTCCTGTTCTGAGGCTCCTCCCAGCCCTGACATCCCCTGTTCTAAGGCCCTTCCCAGCCCTGACATCCCCTGTTCTAAGGCCTCTACCAGCTCTGCCCTCCCCTGTTCTAAGGCTATGAGGTTCTAAGCTGAGAAGCTCTGATATTCTTCAGTCCGTGTTCTAGGGCTGCTCCCAGTTCTCTTTCTTTTTTTTTTTTCTGGAGGGGTGAAGGCAGGGCAATTGGGGCTAAGTGACTTGCCCAAGGTCACACGGCTAGTAAGTGTGTCAAGTGTCTGAGGCTAGATTTGAACTCAGTTCCTTCTGACTCCAGGGCTGGTGCTCTATTCACTGTGCAACCTAGCCGCCCCCACTCCCAGTTCTAAGTCTGTGATTCTGGGATCCATTCTCTGGGCTTCGGTTTCCTCTTCCAGGACATTGTACTAGCTTCTTTCTAAACACCTTGTGCTGTCAGTTGCCCTATAATCTCTGGTGGACACTTGGGTTCAAGCCGGGTGACTTTGGGTGACTTTTTGCCTCAGTGTCCCCATCCAATGATGATTCCTCCTCTGCCAGGGCCTTTTTGAGGAGGGTCACACACAGGTGGGAGGTGCTGGCAGACGTCTTCTGGTCAGTCAGCAGAGCCCCCCCCCAACACCTCCACAGGGCGTATCTGTAGAGAGGGCCCATCCGTGCTGGGAGAAGCCTGCCAAGGTCCTCAGACCCCGCAGCCATGTGGCATGAGCTTCAGGTTTCACCTGGGCCCTTTGCTGATCCCTGGGGTGTTGAGGGAATCACTTGATGAGACTCAGGGAGAACTTAGTCCGAGGAGGCCTTTATTAGGGGCCATGAGGGGCCCCAGAATGAAGAGAAGATGGGGTCCCTGTGGTCAAGGCCTGTTCTCAGCTAACTGAAGAGGGAGGACGAGCCTGGATGAAAATCTATAGAAAAGTGGCCAGTGGCCTTCTCCCTGGAGCTGTGACCTTGCCGGCCAAGGGCGTGTCCCCAGGCCTCAGTGGCTGGTCAACCCTCGGGTGATCACAGGAGTCTGGATTTCCAGTGGCCCCCATGTGCTGCCTGCTTAACTGTACCCATGAGAGATGGAGGCCTCCAGGCCAAGGGCCTTTCACCCAAGGACAGGCAGAAGCAGATGAAGTCGGACTCCAGATCCACAAGCTCGGGGGCTCAGGGGAGGGGCCTTCCTCTCCCCCCACCCATAGCAGGTGCCTTGGCCTTCAACCCTCTTCCCCCCAAGGCAGCTGGGCCGCTCCCCCACCCAGGAAGGGTCAGCAGAAGCTAAAGATTCACTGCAGCCTGAGGCTCAGAAAGAGCAGGCCTGGCTGAAGCTTTCCAAGCTCTGGCCGAGGGGCCAAGGTTGGAGCAGCTGCACCCTGCCTTCCTCCCCCTCCATCTCAGTGTGTCATCTGCCAGGGGGCCAGGGAGAGACCCCAGAGCAGCATGAGGGGAGAGCAGGACCCCATACTGGGACCCAGAGGAAAGAGCGTGGATCTGTGTAACTACAAAATGGAGATGGGGTATGTGTGGGGGGAAGTCTCTGAGCCCCCGCCCAGCCCTGACACCCCCTGTTCTAAGGGCACTCTTGGTCTTGACTTCCATGACAGAGCCTGTTGTTTGATCCAAGGGAGCCTGAACCAGATAAAGAGGAGGGGGCCCAAGTGGTCTGTCTGAAGCAGTTCCCAGGGAGCTGAAGGGTTGGGGGTGGCCTGGGGAACCAGCAGCTACCAGGCTCCCTGGCCTCTCGTGTTCTCAAGCGCTGCAGTGGGGCTGGGAAGGTGACTGGGAGGGGGGTGGAGGGGACTGCTCAGAGCCACTGTCCCCAGAATTTCCCTGGGAGGAAGGAAGGGAGGGATGCCGGAAGGGGACAGGAGGAAGGAAGAAGGGGAGAGGAGAAAGGGCCTCTGACAGAGTGCAGACCTCTGGCTGAGGGGATGGGGGTCATGGAGCATCTGGCTTTGGCAGCCCCACAGTCTGTACACTTCCTGTGGGGAGGAGGGACTGGCCTTGTCATTGGAGTGTGGTCATTCCAAGCCTTGAATGCCAGCATGAGCTGTGTTCTGCGCCCTCCCTCATAAAGCACTGATTTGCATTAATGCATTGGGATGGCGTGTTGGAGGGTGAAGGGCATTTGGGCTTGGGGGCTGAGCCCTGGCCTGGCTTTGCCGCTGTCCGCTAGAGTCCTCAGGCCCTCTTCTTTCCCTCCCCATCCCCTCTCTCTTCCTTTCCTCTGGAATGGGACAGGGTTGGACCCTGCTCTAACATCCAGTCTTTCCCAGTTCAGCCTCCCCTGTTTTGGGGTATCTGCAAACACCCTCATTTCTATGGTACATCTCCCCCATTAGAATATAAGCTCCTTCTAGGCAGGGCCTGAGGTGGTCAGCAAGTGAGGAGGGGAGTAAAGGATCGGAGGTGGGAGAGTTGTGGAAGAAAGGAATCCTCCTTGCTGCCCAGAGCTCCCAGGATCTCCCAGGCTAGGAGGGGCTCTCCCTGAAGGTCTGCAGAGTGAGCCTTGGGTGGGTATGGAAAGGGGTGTCCAAGGCCATATTGCTAGATCTCCTTTCACAGATGGGGAAACTCAGCCCCAGAGTGGCAGGGCTGGACTCCAAGGACCTGGGTTCAAGTTCCCTCTGCAGCTCACACCCAGTGTGACCTTGGATAAAGCCACGCACTTCTGTGGGCCTCAGTTCCCCCTCTAGGAAAGGGGTCCGCTCCACCTGGAAAGCTAGAATCCTGGGAGTCCTAGCCAGGGCTCTCTCTTGTTCCCTTCTCTGTGGCCTGCCAGCCTTGTCAGCTGGAGCCCGGCACGTGTGGTTTGAATCATCAGCTGGAGAGAAGGATAGATGGATGGATGGATAGATGGATGGATGGATGGATGGATGGATGGATGGATGGATGGATGGAT
>NW_027187465.1:927556-931961 GCF_028583685.1 Petaurus breviceps papuanus | reverse complement strand
GATGGATGGATGGATGGATGGATGGATGGATGGATGGATGGATGGATGGATGGATGGATGGATGGATGGATGTGTGGATGGATGGATGGGTGGGTGGGTGGACGGATGGATGGATGAACTGAGTGAGAGAGGGAGAGGCAGAAGAGACTCCCCCTTCCCTCCTTCCTGTCTCCCTCCCTTCCTCTCCTCTCTTCCCCTCTGGTCTTCTCCTTTTTTCCTTCCTCCTATTTCCCTCCCCATTCCCCATCCCCTCTCTCCCCTCCTCCCCCTCTTTCCTGGGGGGAAGGGGAGCAGAGGACAGACCTCTTGTTCTCGCCCCCTACACCTCCAGTGTGGGGGCAGTTGCTGGGGGAGGGGAGGGTGTCTCAGGCCCCTTGCTTTCCTGCCTTGGCACACGGATCCCAGCTCTCCCCCCGCTGTTTCTTGGCTCCCGGTCCCGACCAGGGGCTCTGGGAGAAGACAAGTCCTTATAAGGGAAAACTCTGCTCCCAGGCCACCGCTGGATCACAGGGGCTCCTGTCCCCACCTCCTGGCCCTGTGGCCCCTAAGCCTTCTCTGCCTCCCTAGCTTTCCCAGGCTTCCCCAGGTCTCCCCAGCCCCCCTCCCCTGCCTGCCCCAGCTCCCTCCATCCTGGGAGGTTTGGACTCTCAGCCCCCTTCCTGTTTCCTTCCCACACATTCCTGAGGGCTGGGGGCTGCACGTGGCAACAGCTGGGCTTGGGAGGGGCTGGGGATCCCAGCTGGGGCTGGGGCTAGGCTTGTGTCTGGCAGGGGGACGGGGGGGGGGGGGGGGGGGTGGAAAGAATGAGGGGCTAGACCAGATCCCCTGAGGACCAGCCACGACCCACCCCACACCAGGCCCAGCCTTGACCATCTGCAGCATCCACTGTCCAGAACCCTCCCCCATACTTGGGAGCCCCAGTCCCTATGGCCTCAACCCCCCACCTCCTATCCCTGGGCTGGCCAGACCATTCCCTTCCACCTGCACCTACTCCCTTGCCCTCCCAGCCCCCACCATCAGCCTCTGCCATGGCTGCCTGCTCCCCCAAATCCTGGTCTTGTGAGCTGCCTCCCAGCCCAGAGCCCGGGATTCTGGGCTCCCCTTTCCCAACCTCAGCCATCCTGGCCCAGCCAGGGAGCAGTTACACCCAGGCTCAGGGGTGGGGCCCAACTGCTCGTGGGCACCATTGGTTGATTTAAACAAGCCAGCTGCTGCCCACGGGCACTCCCTGCTTGGGGAAAGGGGAGGGGTGAGATGGAGAGGAGCAAGAAAGCCAGAGGCCCAGGAGGAAGACAGACTGACAGTGCCTCAGCTCAGGAATGCCCGGGGCCAGAAGGGGCCTGGGAACAGGGGATGTCTGAGGTTAGAGTAACAGGAGAATGTCAGGACTGCCAGATTGCGCTCCTTGGATTCCTGGCTCCCCAACACCTTTGGAAGGCCCCCAACTTAAGGCACAGGAATGAAACCGTCATTGAGAGGGGTCAGGGGTTGATGACCCTCCCTCAGATTAGGTTCCATTGTGGTCCCTTTGATGGTCAGGCTGTGGTTTATAAAACAAGGGGGCTCAACTGCCAGGCAGTATGGAGCGCTTCCATTCGTCGCACATTGATTAAGCCCCACCTGTATACCAAGGCACAGAGGATACCGAGGCCAGATGAGACAGTGCCCCTGGACACCCAGATTGCACTTGAGGAGTTTGCATTCTGTCAGAGGGAAACAGGACAGTGAGACAGCAGTGCCTAGGCGTGGAGTCAGGAGACCTGGGCTCCCATCCTAGCTCGGCCACAGATTTGCTCTGTGACCTTGGACAAGTCACTTGACTACTCTGGGCCTCAGTCTCCTCCTCTGTAAAAGAAGAGGCCTGCTTTCTCAGCTCTTTACTATGGCCCTGACACTTAGCAGGGCCTTCCCCTCCCCAGGCCTCGACTTCTGTAAAATGGGGGCAATATCTGTCAGCAGCACTTGGCCGTCAGGCCCAGGACTGTTGGGAGGATCAGGAAGAGAACAGGAGGGAGACCTCATGGGAACCCAGCCGTGCCTTCTTCCCCACCCCACTTCCCCTGCTTCCAGGGCTTTTCCTCCCTGTAGCTGACCAGGGCTTGTTCTAGCTGGCTGGAAGACTGCTAGCCCGGGAGGCTGCCCCTCCCCTCCCACCCCAGACCAAACAATAATCCTTTGTACTTTCCCTGTTGACTCATTAACCATCTCCCTGCTGGGACGACAGTGACCTACCTGGCTGCTGGACCAACCAGCGGCAGGCCCCCCCCCCCACCCCCCCCCTAGGATCCCCCCAGGGTTTAGAACTAGCCAGACTTAGAGACCCTCCAACCCAGCCCTCCCCCCCCCACCCCCACCCTGGCCATTTTCCTGGCTTTCCCCACCAGGTTTTGATGATTGAGATAAAATTCCCCCCTCCCTGCCTCCCATAGCAGGTAAACTCCCTGGGGCAGGGGCTGGTTTGGGGGTGGGGGGGTATCTATCTCCAGTATCTAGCACCGTGCCTAGCATAGAGCAGACACAGAAACGATGCTTTGGGGATTGCATTAAATCTTGGGCCAAAAGGGCCTCTGAGGGCACACAGTCCAAGCTGTAAGGAACATGAACCCCCCGGACTGCGGCCTAACGACCTGCCTCCCGCTCTGACCAGGCCTGTTAATGTCCAACCAGGGATTCCTGAGCTCAATCAGAGCGTGGACCCTGAGGAGGAGGGATATTAGACTGACCACTTCGTAGGGATGCCTAGCCCCACTAACTCCTTCCCTTCCTGGCTGCTCAGGCTGGGCATGGAAGAGGGGCCCAGGACCCTGGAATGTCAGAGCTAGGAGGGGCCTTAGAACATGGAAAGGCCTCTGTCAGGGAACTTAGAACACAGAATGTCAGGACTAGGATAGTTTTGTTTTTTTTTTTTAAGCAATTGGGGTTAAGTGACTTGCTCAAGGTTACACGGCCAGTTTTTTCTGGGTGTGGTGCTAAGTATCTGAGCCCGGATTTGATCCAGGTCATCCCGACACTGGAGCCGGTGCTCTTACTCGCTGTGCTACCTGGCTGCCCCTGGGGTAGTTTTGAAAACCTAGAACAGAGACTATCAGAGGTGGGGGTAGGGAAGAGAAGTCCCTAGAGATGATCTGGGCCAGGGATTCTTAAGTCTGGGTCTGTGAACATAATTTGTCTCTTTGAATTTTGATCCTCTTTTCAATATAAGTGGTTTCTTTGGTCTTTCATTTTCTGACACAAGAAAGATGAAGAGCCGGTGGCCTAGGTGTACCCCTGGAGGCCAGGACCACCTGATGTGTAGCAGCTCCCAGGCTGGTGGCTCCTGTGGAGAGTTGGATCTGGGGGACCTTAGTTTAGTCTTACAGACAAGGGAAGCCCAGGGGGAGGATCTCCTGAAGGTCACCCAGTGAGCAGGCAGCAGGGATGGGCAGGCTGCCAAGCCCAGGTCTGCCCCTTTGCCCATCCTCAGCAAGGTGGGAAGGGAAAGGACCTTCAGTGGAGCTGAAGGAGGCCCCTTCCCTTGGAGATTGGGCTTTCTCCTTCCCCCCACTCCCCACCTCCAAAGGAAGGTCACAACCTCCCAGGACCAGGGCCTAGCCCAGTGCAGACCACAATACCCACCTGGTGCCCTCAGCCCAGGGCATCCCCATTCCTGCTCCTTCTCAGCCAGGCCAGAGCTGGCAAGGCCGCTTGGGATCAGTGGGGAGAGGGCCTCTGGGGAGTTTCCCAGGTAAAATTACTCTGGAGCCTGATGTGGGTAGACTGGAGCCCCAGCTTCTCAGTGGGGGTCACCCACGCTCTCTCCTAGCCTAGATGTTGGCCCTGGGGATGGCTCGGGTTCTTCTCTTCAGGCCTGGGCGGAACTCCACACCTTCCCCTGGGTGGGAGCTGGGAGGGACCATAGAGCAGGGGCAGGCAGGACCACTGGCTAGCATAGAAGCCAGCTCCTTTATTTTGCAGATGAGGAAACAGGTCAGAGAGGGTCAGGACTGGCCCAAAGTGACAACTTTAGCACCTTGCAGAACTAAGAGAACCCAGTTCTCCTCTTGCACAAATTCTTCCCTACTCACTTATATCTCTTACCATTATCTATTCCCCATTCTAAGGCCCCTCTCAGCCCTTCCATCCCCTGTTCTGAGACCCCTCCTACCTCTGGCATTCCCTGTTTTAAGGCCTTAGAACTAAGATCTAAGGAGCTTAGAATAGGGTGGGAGGGGCCTGAAAACAGGGGATGGCAGAGCTGTGAGGGGCCTCAGAACAAGGGATGGCAGGGCTGGAAGGGGCCTGAGAACAGGGGATGGTAGAGCTGAGAGGGGTTTGAGAACAGGGGATGGCAGAGCTGAGAGGGGTTTGAGAATGGGATGGCAGAGCTGGGAGGTCCTTAGAACAGGGGATGGCAGAGCTGGGAAGT
>NW_027187465.1:893730-927546 GCF_028583685.1 Petaurus breviceps papuanus | reverse complement strand
GAGCCGGGAGGTCCTTAGAACAGGGGATGGCGGAGCCGGGAGGTCCTTAGAACAGCGGATGGCGGAACCGGGAGGTCCTTAGAACAGCGGATGGCAGAGCTGGGAGGGGCCTTAGAGCACAGTAAGCTGGAAAGGGCTAATAATCCAACATCAACAATAATAATTTTAGTGATTCCTGTTGCCCTTTGAAGTCTGCTGTCTTTTCCAGTCCTCCTGCCCGCCCCGTGAGCTCATGAGTACAACAGGCGCCCTTGTCTTTACTTTACAGATGAGGAAACTGAAGCTCTGAGGGGAGGTGACTTTCCCATGCTCACACATCTAGTCCCACCCAATGAATTTACAGGAGAGGAAACTGAGGCCCTGAGAGGGGACCCCAGGCCGGGGCTTCTTCCGCTGCTGCTGGAGTGTGGAGGAAATGGCCCGGCCTAGGAGTCCTTCCTGTGGGGCCCCTCCCCACCCCCTGCTGGGTGCTGGGCAGCTATGCTGCCTCCCACCAGGAGCCTGGGGAAGGCCCAACCTGCCCGAGCTTCCCCCCAGGGGTGAGTGAGTTCTCATGGTTGCTCCCAGAGTTCCTTGGAAGGAAGCTTGAGGAGCCGAGAGAACAGGGTATGATGTCCTCAGAGAGGCTGGGGACTTGGCTGAGGCCCCCTGAGACCCCCCAGCCTGGGCCTGCCAGGTGAGGAAGGGGCGGCTGCTTCCCCAGGGCTTCCCCCAAGGTCCCTGCCCCTGGCCGGCCTTCTGCCCTGAGCCCCCCCAAAACCTCCTGCCTTCCTCCCTCCCGGCTGACCCCCCCAAGCCCACCCCCTCCCCTCCTGGCCAGATTCCTCCCAGGCTCCCAGGGTGTCTGTGCAGTGTCTCTAGCCTCTCCCCAGCAGGTACCGCTTTCCCCCCCTCCCTTCCCCAGAGTGTGGACACCACCTGGGGCCCAGCCCAGATTGGGTTCTTGCCACTGCTTTTCCCCATTCATTTTCCAGACTTGGGGGCCCTGGGAGCTTAGTTTCCCCTTATCTCCAGAGCTCCCAACCTTTCCAGGTTTTGGTGTAGTGGAAAAAAGCCTGGCAGGGAGGTAGGAGGCTGAGTCCCAGCTGCGCCCCTGACTCAGCAAATGAGTGTTCATTCCCTCCCAGCCCTGCCATCCCCTGTTCTAGGGCCCCTCCCAGCTCTGCCATCCCTTGTTCTCAGGCCCCTCCCAGCCCTGACACCCCCTGTTCTCAGGCCCCTCCCAGCTCTGCCATCCCCTGTTCTCTGCCATCCCCTGTTCTCAGGCCCCTCCCAGCTCTGCCATCCCTCGTTCTCAGGCCCCTCCCAGCCCTGACACCCCCTGTTCTCAGGCCCCTCCCAGCTCTGTCATCCCCTGTTCTCAGGCCCCTCCCAACGCTGACATCCCCTGTTCTCAGGCCCCTTCCAGCTCTGCCATCCCCTGTTCTCAGGCCCCTCTCAGCTTTGACATCCCCTGTTCTAGGGCCCTCCCGGCTCTGATATTCTCTGTTCTGAGAGGTCACCCCCAGCTCTCTGGCTCCTTGGTAAAAGTCTTTCCCTCTCTGTCCAGCCCAGCATAGACCATGGCAGGTACCCCAGGAAAAACTAGTTGAATTCAATGCCTCTGCACCAGCCCTCCGTGAGCTAACTGCCAGGAGGGGCCTGCTTGCCTGCTTTGGGCCCTACCCAGCCAGTTGAGGGGGCACATTTATTAACAGGAATCCTCTGCACCCACACTTTTGCCCTCCCCCAGCTGCTGGGGCTTGTAAGAAGGGGAATAGAGAGGCCTGTCTCCTTGCTCCGGACCCCACCCAGCCTAGAAGGGGCTGGGTGAGTAGGTGGGAACAGAGCTTAGTTCCAGATCCTAGAGGGGAGAGGAGGGAGGGGCACAGCCACCAATACTGGGACCTGGCACCCTCCCTCCCAGGAAGTCCTGAGGTCCAGGAGGACCGTCCCAGAGCCTGAGTGTCGATCCCACTGTACAGAATGAGGCCCAGAGGCTGTCTAGGATTGTAAGGAGCAGAGCCAGGACCAGAGACCGGCCACCTGTCTCCTGAGAGCAGATTTCTTTCCAGGGAGGAAGAGGGGGCATCATAGGGGGTGGGGAGCAAGGGACCCAGGGCAAGTCACTTAAAAACCCTGGCTTGCCTCAGTTTCCTCATCTGTAAAGGGGGGTGACCATTGCACCTCCCTCCCAGGGCACAAACCTTAACAATCTGCTTAAAGGGCAGCTGCCAGACTCCTCCTCCTAACTCCTCCCTTTCCCCTGTCCCACTCCAATGAGAATCTCCTGGGCTTAAAGGCCAGAGTCCTAGCCCAGGGTCCAAAGGCCAGACATGGTGTGCACCCCCAGGCAGCAGCAAGGCCCAAGGTAGGGCCCACTGCCACCTTTCCCACACCTGGACCAAGTTACTTCCCCTTGCTAGACCTCAGTTTCCCCATCTGTAAAATTAGACCATCATCTCCCTCTTCCTTGGTCCCTCTCAACCCCTAAAAATGTAAGTGGAGACTAGAAGACCTTTGTTCACATCTGGCCTCAGGCACTCACGAGCTGTGTGATCCTGGGCAAGTCCCTTAGCTCCCTTTGCCTCAGTCTCTGTGAAGTCCCTTCCCACTCTTTAGCTAGGCTCTTGTGGGGTCACATGCCTCCACCCTGGGCCCCAGTGTCCCTCAGGGGATCTTTTGTCTTTCTCTGCATGGCCTTTGCTTAGTCCCTTGGGCAGTTCATAAATGCTGATTGCTTGGTCTCTAAGGGCCTTTCCAGCATCTGGGAATGGGAATCTGCAGGGCTGGGTAGGCTGACACTGATGGTGGTCCGGGCTTGGGATGCTCCCCTACCCGGACAGCTTGGGGCCCAGAGCCAGATGCCACCCCCTCCCCGTCACGGTCCTCTCTGCCGTCCAATGGGGCCAATTCTCTCTCTCAGACCCCTCCTCATGCCCTCTGGCCTCCAAGCTGACCTCCCTGCAGCTAGACTTTCCCTGCTAATCTATCCTCCAAGGGGATTTTCCTAAAGTGCCAGTCACTCCCCTGCTCCAGAAGGTTCTGTGGCTCCCAGCTGCTAGGATCAAGTACAGACTCCTCTTGGTATGGCTCCAGACTGTCCAGGCACCTAGGACCCCTGAGTTACTCACCCCTTTTCCCCTTGTCTCAGGGGCAAGCGCTGGGGACATTAAGGTCTGAAGCAGGAGGGGTGTGTGCAGCGGCACAGCGCTGGACCCAGATCCCAGCTCCCCCACTGCTCGGTCACTGACTGGCTTCCCCTGGGCCTCAGTGTCTTCATCTTTAAAATGGGAGTCCTTTGTCCAAATGGCCTGTAAGCAGTCTTCCAGCTGTGACCCTCTTGTGTGATGTGGGCCCAACTCCCTTTGACATTCTGGGACCCAGGCACGTGGCCCTAGGGCCAGCCCTGGCACGTGGGGCTGTACAGGCTGCCCATTGTGCGCCAGGGTCAAGGGAGCCCCAGAGCTCCTGGCGTGGGTGGTACCCACAAAGCCCCTCCCTTCCTGGAAAATGCCACCCAGCCCACCCGGGACTCCTTTTGTCTGTCCCCAGCTTGAAGTCACACTGGACCTGGCCGAACGGCGCCGGATCCGCTCAGCCATCCGCGAGCTACAGCGGCAGGAGCTCGAGCGGGACGAGGGGGCCTTGGCATCTAAGCGCTTCCGGGCAGAGCGGCTAGAGAACAAGGAAAACTGGCTGCAGTAAGTACCTGGCCCTTGGCCCCCTGGCACTCAGGCCTCAGCTTCCCCATCTGTGGACTGGACCTCTTCAGCTGGTCAAGGTTCCTGGCCCAACACTCCAGCCCCCTCTACAGATGAAGAAACTGAGGCCCAGATAGGTTACCTGCCCCACACCCCCCCCAGTCACTCAATGTTTGAGGCCAGACTTGAACCCATGACTTCTCTAAGGCTGATAACTCTCTCTGCCATATCATGCCACCCTCCATGAGCTGCCCAGTGATGGGAGGACTCCCCATAGTCACCTCCCTTCCTTCCTTCCTTTTTCCTTCCTCCTTCACTCTCTTTCCTTCCTTCCTCCCTTCCTTCATCCCTCCCTCCCTCCCTTCCTTCCTCTCTTCCTTCCTCCCTCCCTTCCTTCCTCTCTTCCTTCCTCCCTTCCTTCCCCCTTCCTTTCTTCCTAACTCCCCTCTCCCTCCCTCTCCCTTTCTTGCTTTTTCCTTCCCCTCCCTCCCTCTCTTTCCGTCCTTCCTTCCTCCCTTCTTCCTCCCTTCTTTCTTTCCCTTCCTCCCTACCTCTCTCTCCCAGGATATAGATGTGCAGCTGGGCTCCCCCCCCCCATTAGATCATGAGCTCCCGAGGGCAGGGTCTGGGGTTTGGGCTTCCTTCGCATCCCAGCACACTGTAGGTGCTTAATAAATGCTTGTTGTCTGCTGTCGGCCCAGCTCCCAGCAGCAAGAGGAGGAGCAGCGGGTGGCCCTGGCCCTGCTCTCGGGGAAGCTTGAGGCCATCAGCGATGTGGAGGAACTGACCACCCTGGTGAGGGCCTGGGGCTGGGGCGGGCAGCGGGCGGCTGGTGGGGCCCAGAGGAGACCCCCTTCACCCATCTTGGCCTCGTTGCAGCTGCGGGCGGCCGGTGAGTACGAGGAGCGGAAGCTGATCCGAGCCGCCATCCGCCGAGTGCGTGCCCAGGAGATCGAGGGTATGGCCTCTCCTCAGCCCCCCTGCTTCCAGCCCTCCCGCAGCCCCAGCCCCTGACCACCCCCTTTCTCTCCTTCCAGCGGCCACCTTGGCAGGGAGGCTGTCCAGTGCCCACGAGGACAGCGAGGGGCGTGCAGCCAGGAGGCGGGCACGCCAGGAGGTGAGTATGGACCCCTAGGGGAGGGGAGTGGCCTGTGCCTGGCCCCTGTTGGTGTCCATGTGACTATGCCCAGGCCGGGGGGGGGGGGGGGGCTCTAGGGAGGAGGAAGCCCTCCTTGCTTTCGGCCCCTTTTATCATCAACCTTTAGCCTTGTCCTCTGATGATCTCTCCAGAAATGCCCACTCCCACCCCGCAACCCTGCTGCTTCCCTTTGGGCTCAGACTGGGGCAGTGATGAGGGGCCAGCATCAGCCACCACCAGGATTGAGGTCCCTTCCAAGCAGTAGGACCTTGGACATGTCACTGTCCTGAGACTCCTTTGGAGTCTGATATTCTCTGGTCTCAAGCCCCTTTTGGCTCTGACACACACACACACACACACTCACACTCACACACATTCACACACACTCACACTCACACTCATACTCACACACTCACATTCACACACTCATACTCACACACTCACACTCAATCACTCACACTCATACTCACACACACTCATATTCACTCACACTCATGCTCACACTCACTCATACTCACACACACTCATACTCACACACTCACACTCATAAATCACTCACACATTCACTCATACTCACACTCGCACTCACTCACACACTCATATTCACACACACTCTCACACACACACACACACACACATACCAAGGCATGGCCGAGCTCACCCCTTCCATGTGCCAGAGTCCACAGGCAGAGGCTTTCCAGGAAGGAGAGGGAAGGTTTCTGGGGGGACGGAAGGCTTCTTCCCCAATCAGATCTTCCTTCAAAGGCGGCCTGGCCCTGGAAGGAGTGAGCTCCTCCTCCCCGGGGTGACTCCAGCCAACTCTGGGTCACTGTTGGCTTTGCCTGACTGAGGCTTCCTGCTCACGGATGGCCAGCTGAGCTGCTCCCCCTCCCCAGCACCTTTCCTCCCCATCATTTGCCCAGTCCAGCCCTCCATCCACAAGTGCAGAGGGAGGCGCTTCAGGTCCGGACACTGCAGCTTGGCCTGGGTTACAAGCAGGTCTCTGTCGGCTCCCTGGGGAGCAGAGGTTTCAGAGCTCAGCCTCCTGGGGGCAGGCTGGACCTCAGGGGAGCGAGAGGGAAGGTATCCAGAAGCACAGCTTGCAGCTGCCAGGGTGGAGTTGGGCAGGTGTGCCTGCCTTCTGTTTGCTCTCCAAGAGAGCAGGTGAAAGGTGATGGTGTATCCTGGAGGGAGGCAGCCACTGCCTGCCATGAGCAGAGCCCAGGCGCTATTCCTGCCTCAGTCTCTCCACTTGTGATTTGAGATGACTTCCCAAGTGCCCCCCAGCTCTGACATTTCTATAGTAATGGCATATCAAAGGTGGAGGCCCTGAGTCAAACCTGTCCACATCCCTGACCAGTGGACTGTCCGGCCTCTTCTTGAAGCTCCCTCCAGCCCCTGGGGCAGCCCATCCCACTTTGGCACACAGCTGGAAGGCAGTCCTTCCTATGCATGGGACCTTGGGCAATTCACAACCTGGCCCTGGGCCTCAGCCTCCTCGAATGTAAGACGAGGCAGCTGGACTGGGCAGACCTCCAGCTCTCCCAGCTCTAGGCTGAAGCCTCATTACCTGCCAGGCTCCTCCTTTGTATGCTGAGGAGGTCAGGCCAAGGAGCCTAGCTCCCTCCCCAGCCCAGCCTCAGTTTCCCCCACAGTCCAGTGAGGGCTTGGGACTTAGTTGGATCTGGGCATGCTAGCCTAGGAACCCAGAACGTTTCTTTCTGCTATGGAGGCTAAGTTAGATCTGTTTAGATGAAATTAAATTAAATTCACCCTCTCTGCCCCTCCCTCTGAGGCTAGGCAGGGCCCACCCTGTATGGCATGACCCAAAGGGCCTTTCAGCTGTGGCATTTTGCATCCTAAGGGCCTGAGACCCATGGTCAGGAGTCAGCAAGAAGGTGTGGAGGTAGCTGGTGTGGGCCAACGGGGCAGGATGCCCAGGAGGTGCCCTGCCAAGGGCCACCACTAGAGACCAGGGCACCCTTGGCTGCGGCCCCTCCTGCCCCCTGAGCACAGATCTGTGCTCAAGAATGGGCTGGTTTCTCCCCCAGCTCTGCCCTCACCTCTCTTCCTGAAAGCCTTTATCTGACTCTGTGCTTCGGTTTCCCTATGTGTAAAATGAGGTTGGACTAGGCAATTTGTCTCTAAGAAGCCTTCCATCGTCTCTCCGCATTCCCACTCCCTGCATTTCTGGACACATGCATATGCATGTGCACAGCGAGGGAGCAAGATCAGGCATAAGGTGGCTGAGGGGCATGTGTCTCTGCATGTGAAGTTCATGGGACTGAGTTTGAATCTCGCTTTGCTGTGGGCTCTGCAGCCAGTGCCTTCCCCTCTCTGGGTGTCTACTTGAAAGGTCCAGGCCCTGAGAGGCCCTCAGAGAAGGCTTAGTCATGATCGTCAGCCTTAGACCCCAAGACCAGGGGCCTCCTCTGCAGTGGGCTTGGGAAGTTCAGCTCTAAACCTGTGAGCGTGTGTGTGTGTTAGTGTGTGTGTGTGTGTGTGAGTGTGTGTGTGAGCGTGTGTGAGTATGTAAGTCTCTGTGTATGTGTGATCATGTAAGTGTACAAGTGTGTGAGCATGTGTGTATGTAAGTATGTAAGTGTATTGTGATCTTGTGTGTGTGAGAGCCTGTAAGTGTGCATGTGTGAGCATGTAAGTGTACAAGTGTGTGTCTGTGCATGTGTGGGCATGTAAGTGCACGTGTGTACGTCTCTGTGCATGTAAGTGTGCAAGTGTGTGAGTGTGTAAGTCTGCATGTGTGAGCATGCAAGTGTGTGTGTGTCTGTGCATGTGTGAGTCTGTGAATACCACCATGTGTTACTAGCCAGTGAAGGGCAGGATCCAGCCTTCTCCAGCCAGGTGGGCCGAACCCCAGCTACTTTGCATGATTAAACCCTTTCTGCTGTGGTTAAAAGGGCTGGGTCCCCGAGGCTGAGGGAGGCCCAAGCACCAGGATTTCTCTCTTTGGCTCTGTCTCTCTGACTCTTTCTCTGTCTCTTTCTGTTCTGTCTCTTTCTCTGACCTTGTCTCTGTCTCTTTCCTTCTGTCTCTGTCTTTCTCTCTGTCTCTGTCTCTTCCAGGCAAGAGAGCGGGAACAGCAGGCCGAGAGATCACAGACTCAAGCCCAGACCCCCCAGTGGCCAGAAGCGGCCCCAGGCTCTGAGCTAGACGGTACAGCCTGGGTTCAGGGGGCACTGGGGCTTTGTGAGCCCCTGGCGGGAGGGCCACATGGGCTACCCCCACTTTTTGTCTTTCCCAGATATGGCCTCTGGGCCCCTCCTGCTTCTGGATGCTCTGGGCCCCACACCCCCCAGCCTGCCCACCCAATCCTCCATGCCTTCATCTTCAGAGCCGGCCCAGTGCCCAGTGGAGGCAGGTAGTGAGGAGGCCAGGGAGAGCCCCTCCAGAGCCTCCCCAGAGGAGGAGCCAGGGCCTGGGAGTCCCCCCAGGGCTCCCAGCCCTGAGGAGCCCCAGCCTCTGCCAACCCCCCAGAGCCTAGGACCCTGCCCAGCCCAGCCTGGGGAGCATGTGCTAGTCCAGCTTCTAGGCAGCGGTGTCCAGAGCAGCAAGGTAGGTGGCCTGGGGCAGGGAAGGGGGGTGGTCAAGTCTGTCCCAGGGTGATTGCCTCCCCAATCCGACCACTATTTACAGACCACCATGCCCCGTCAAGAGATACCAAGACCTTGATTGTGGGTGGGCAGCCTGGCCCTGGGGTGGCCCTAGTGGGAAAGGCCAGGGGCCTCCCAAACAGGACCATCCAAAGCTATGTTTTTCCTCAGCTGGGCCCAGGCCAAAGAGAGCAGGTGGCAGAGAGAGCACCCGAGACCCCTGGTACCCCAAGCACGAAGAAAACTGGTAAGGAATAGGAGGGCCTTCAGAAAGTCCCAGGTGCCTGCACTTCAGGGCCTTGCCTGGGGGCCACCTGGTCATGTGGCAAAGGGGTTAGGGTGGACCATGGAGGTCTGCAGGGCAGTTCCAGAGTCAGATGCACTGCCTTGGGAGGGAGGGAGCTCCTTGTCACTGGAGGTCTTGAGGCAGAGGAGGCCGCTGGACTGTTTAGGCGTGGACTGGCGTGGATGGCCTTGGAGGTCCTCTGGGGTCTGTGGGGCGGTGCCCAGGAGGGAGACTGCAGCACAGGGCCCTTGACCTGGGCCCCAGGCCAGCAGGCAGCTTCCCCACCATCCCACAGCCTGCTGTCAGGGCCGGGAGATGGAGGGGCTGTTTATCCAGCAGCCCATCCCAGCAACTCTACCTCGAGCCTTGAAAGGGAAACCATGGCCTCCCACATTCTTCTCCCCAATAAGGGCTGGGTCCCAGGCTCCCCACCCCCAATGCCCTCCTGGGCACTGGGCAGATATCTCCAGGCCAGGAGGGGGCAGGGGCACCCTGCTGAGAAGCTGCTTGGCCAGGGAAGCCTCCTGGGAAGCAGTGGGCTCTGCACTGGGCCTGTCTCCTCCTTTGCAAGATAGAGGTCAGAGCAGGCCATCTCTCCAGGTCTGAACTGGGACCTCGGAACCTTGAGCTCCAGTTACCAAAGTGTCTCAGGGCAGTCTGGGGGTTCAGAACATCCCTCAATTAGTACCCTACCAGTGGAGGGTCCTCAGTCAGGGAAGGTGCCAGGGGTTCAAGGCTCTAGTGGCAGCATCGTGGTGAGAAAGAATCCACCCCCAGGGGCATGACCTGGATGGTGGGTGGGCAGCCTGCCCCCCCCTTCCCAGGGCTAAGGGGACCTCAAAGGTATCTTCTCTAGAGAGGGAGACTGAGGCACAGGGCGACTAAGCAGCAGAGGGAGGAAGGGTGGAAGGCCAGGTCTGGCTCCAAGCCAGAGTACTTTCCATGCCACCCCCCTCCCTCCTGAGTACCCACATCTCAGGTAGCAAGCTGGGGAAGGGGCCGAGCCTCGGAAGGCTTCCAGGGCCAGGGCAGGGAGACCAGAGTGGCCATGGGAAGGGAGCGTTTGGGAGAAGGAAATGTGTTCGAGTGTGTGAGAGAGTGAGTGTGTGTGTGTGTAAGTGAGTGAGTGTTATGAGAGTATATGTGTGTGTAAGGGGAAGGGAGAAGGTGTGAGTGTGTGTGTAGGGGAAGGGAGAAGGTGTGAGAGAGTGTGTGTGTGTGTGTAAGGGGAAGGAAGAAGGTGTGAGTGTGTGTATAAGGGGAAGGGAGAAGTTGTGAGTGTGTATAAGGGGAAAGGAGAAGGTGTGAGAGTGTGTGAGGGGAAGGGAGAAGGTGTGAGAGTGTGTGTAAGGGAAAGGGACAAGATGTGAGTGTGTGTTTGTGTTAGGGGAAGGGAGAAGGTATGAGCCTGTGTGTAAGGGGAAGGGAGAAGGTGTGAGTGTGTGTGTAAAGGGAAGGGAGAAGGTGTGAGAAGATGGAGGGTGTTGGGGCTACTCAGGGTGGCCCTCTGTGAGGGGCCCACGCTGACTGATCCGCTGGCCCTCTGTGAGGGGCCCACGCTGCCCCCTCCCCTGGCCCTCTGTGAGGGGCCCACGCTGACTGATCCACTGGCTCTCTGCCACCCTCCCCAACAGCTTTCCCCTCTCTTCTTGCATGCATGTGGTTCCCCCCCACTCTGACTTCTCCTGTGGCATGGGCAATGGCAGTGCCCTCTCTCCACCAGCCCGGCCTGCCTGGCCTCCCCAGCCCACGGTCCTGCCAACGCTCCCTGTCGCTGCTCACCCCCCGCAGGGCTCAGGCTCCAGGTAGCACCTGCTGTTGCTGCCCCCCAGGATCTGGGATTCCAGTGGGGAGGGATTTGGGTCATGGCAGCTGGCCCTCAGGGGCCTCACTGTCCCGCCCTGGGATGCCCCAGGGAGGTGGTGCACCATTTGGCTTCCTCACCAAAGGTCCCAAGGGCAGGATCCCTAGTGGTCTGGTCTGGCCCCCTAACTTTACCCTCCCTTCTGACTCTCCGTGCCAGACTTCCCCAAGGCCAGCCCTGCCAGCCCCTCCCCTTTCCAGAGGACCAGCTCTGTCCGGGACCGGGTCCGCAAATTCACCTCATCTGAGTCACCCGCCCCTCCAGGGGCCCGGGCCCCCCAGCAGCAGCGGCCCCTCAGCTCTGGGGACCTGGCAGCCCCAGGGCCCCTCCGGGCAAGTCAGCAGCGCCCTGGACTCACGGGCAGTGTAAAGGGAGAGCCAGGCCCTCCCTCCTCCTCCTCCTCCTCCTTCTCCTCTTCCCTGGTCACCTCCAAGATCACGGGCAACAGCACCCTCACCTCCTCCTGGCAAGGAGAGCCCCAGATTGTCAGAGTGGGGGCCAGGGATCGGGATTGCCCTAAAGAGGAGGGCCTAGGGGGGCGGAGCCTGGCCACGTCACAGGGGAGGCCCCTTGAAAACAGAGAGAGGGGGCCCCCGCAGGGCTCAGAGGAGCCCAGCACCCTGCCCATTGCTGCCAGGCAGGCGGAGCAGGGCAGCCGGACCCCACAAGCCCGAACCGCTGGGGAGGCCAGCATGAAGACCACCTTCACCATTGAGATCAAGGATGGCCGAGGCCAGCCCATCAGCAGCAGGGTTCTGGGCCCTGTGGGCAACCAGAGGGCAGGTGGGTGAAGAGGAGTCTGGAACCACAGAGGCAGGGGCAAAAAGTTGCCCCCCCACTCCACCCCTGGGTGACGTCTCTGGTGATGCTCTCCTCAGTGGGTCCTTCCCCTGGCATCTCTGCCCAGCCAGCTAGCAGTGGGTAGGCACAGCCTCCTGGGGATGTGGCTTCTCTGAACCTGAGTTAGAATTGAATGCAGAGCCAGGAAAATCAGGGGCCTCGAGGGGGTGGGGATTCCCCAGGGGCACGTTTTCTGCCTCCCCCACCTGGAGGCACTGGCCCAGAGCGTAGGGATCAATTCTGATTGCATCTCCCACCTACACAGAGCTGACTCTGGGGCTCAGGGGCACCCCTGTCCACTTTGGCGGCAGCAGCACCGGGGTAGGCACCATCAGGCATGTCAGTACTCCCAAGACCATCAGCACCCCTGGGACCATCACGCACATCAGCACCCCTGGGACCATCAGGCACGTCAGCACCCCCAGGACCGTCAGCACCCCCGGGACCATCAGCACTCCTGGGACCGTAACACACGTCAGCACCCCGGGAACCGTCAGGCATGTCGGCACCCCTGGGACCGCAACACACATCAGCACCCCGGGAACCATCAGGCACGTCAGCATCCCCGGAACCGTGACTCGTGGGGGCAGCAGCAGCCATGTGTCCACTGTGGGTCTCATCAGCAAGGTGAGGGTCCTGGTCTGCTCCATGTCCCCTGAGAGAATCTGGGGCTATTAAGCCTGGGCAGGGGGCCGGGGAAGGAGAGTGTCCTCTGCATGTCGAAGAAGAGGGGTTAAGCTGGTCCTGCCCACACAACCCCAGAGGAGGGAGCTGGGACCCAGGCGAAAGTCACAAAAACAAATGAAAGCCACGGTTGGGGGCATGCTCGGGGCAGTGGGCAAGGATAGCCCTCACACTGGGGTCAGTATGAGAGTGGGGGTCACCAGGCTGCCTCAGGCGACCCAGGTCAGACCTTGGAAATGGGTAGATGAGGGCCTCAAGCCGCCCTTCCAGCCTGGGTGAGACCAGGAGACCCAAATACAAAAAACCCAATGGTCTGGACTTGTTGGGCAGATCATTGGAAGTCTCCCAGCAGAGGACGCCCACTTAGTAGTGGCACTGCAGTGTCAGAGCTTCTTGTCCAGGCACAGGCTGGACCAGGTGGTCCCTGAAGTGCAGTGCCCTCTCCCTTTGCATCCTCACTCCTCCTCTTCTTCATTCTCTCGTGCCTTTCACTGGCTGTGTGAGCACTTCCACAGCCTTTCCCCTCTCAGCCTCTGTCTCCTCCTCCTTTAAATGGGTTCAGTATGCTTGCTCTCGTACCCTCACCGGGATCTTGGTTGGTGTGCTGGACACTAGGGGTCCTGATCGCTAAGGAGCGCTTGGGGGGTCCCTGTCCTCAGTCAGCTTGTCCTGGGTCCCCTCTGGGTGGCCCCACTAGGGAAGGAAGCAGATTCATCTCAGCTAATGCCTGCCCTGGGCCCACGGGCTGGGATTAGGATTAGGGGATGTGCTGCCGGCCACCCAAAGGACCCTGGGAGAGGAGAGGAGGGGACAGGGGGGGCTTGGCACAAGGCACCTCAAGCAGCAGGTGCTGTAGGAACTGTATCCTCTCGGCCCCTTCATTATTCACGAGCCGGGATCGGCTCCCCTGGAGTTCCTGCTGGGAGACAGCTGGACCCCAGCAGAGGCCAGGCAGGATCTCCGGCGTCTGTCAGGTAATGTCCTCTGGCGATCCAGGTAGCTCTGGCCTTTTGGGGTGCCCCTGGACCTGGGGTCACTGGTGGGGAGAGGCCTGGAAGCAGGCTATCCCAGTGACTCCTCAGTCAGAGTGACTCCCGAGGGAGGGTAAAGAAGCCAGGGTTCTCCATGCTGTGTGACCTTAGACAAGTCACTGAACTCTGGGGCCCAGCTTTCTCCTCGGACCAGCTGAGGCCTCCTAAGGGCTCTCCCACCTCCCAGTCCTCTGCTTTTTGGCTCTAGGCGGTGGCCTCAGGGCCACCTGTCCCTTTCCCTCCCCGCTGACCTCTGTATGCTCCTGCTGGGGAAACCCTTGGGGTCCTGCCAAGAGCTGGGGGAAGGGGATCAAGGCTCATCAGTCAGGGGCCAGGAGGCTGGCATCTGCTGGGGCCCACGCCTCCCTCCTCCCCCCTCCTCCCCCTCAGGGCCAAGAATAGGTTTCTCTTTGGAAACAAAGCCCTTGTGGGATCAGGAGCAGTCTGGGACAGGGGCGGGGAGGACCAGGCCCTGCTGCCCTTGCCCTCGCCCTCCACCTACCCACCCGCCCGCAGAGCTGACCTGGGCCTCTACCTAAGCAGCAAGATGCCGGGGGTGGCCGGACCTGGCCCTGAGGGGCCTGGGGTAGCCCCAGCCTCAGAGCTGGAGGAGCGGCTGACCCGGGCCCTCCAGCAGCTGCGGCAAGAGGTGGAGGGTGGGCAGCAGGCGGCTGCCCAGGCTGCTGAGGCCGCGGTGGCAGCCATGGAGCCCGTGGCCCGAGCAGCCCAGGAACTGCAGAAGGAGACAGCTGCCCTCCGAGGGCAGCTGGAGTGCCTGAGCGTCCAGCTGGAGGCCCTAAGCCTCCGGCTGGGGCTACCCGACCCCAGTGCCCTCCTCTTAGCTGCCGAGGACCCTGAAGCCCTCTTCCAGGGTGTGGAGGATGAGGAGGGGCCCGAGGCCACTCCCGTGGCCCACCCCCCTGCCTTCAGCACCCGCCGCCTGTCCTCAGCACCTTTGTCCCATGGCAGCAGCCTCGTGAGTTGGGGCAAGGCTGGAAGGGTGAGAGGAGGGAGGACAGTGGAGAGGGAGGGGAGCAGAGTCATAGTGAAGGCCCCAGGGCAGAGATGGGGGCCTCCCAGTGTGGAAAGCCCAGCACTCAGGGCCTGTGTTCAGTCCAGAGGGCCCTGGGGCCTGCCAGCAGCATGGCAGGATGCAGCGGGCATTGGGAACCTGTCCCATTGCTGCCAGAATTTGAGTGAGCCCCCGCTGCTCGCTGGGCTGATCAATGGTGTCTAAGGGTCCTGCCTGCTGGATGGCCCAGGCCAGGGAAGGGGGAGAGAGGGCAGCCGCTCCTGCCCAGCCAGAGCCTGGCTTGGGCTCAGGAGCTCCTGCCTGGGGGGTGGGCAGCACCACACATGGCCTTAACCAGGCTTATCTCCTGCAGAGCCAGGAGGGGGGAGCTCTGTCTGGGGAGGTTGGGGGTGCAGGTGTTAGTGGGGAGGCCAGGGCTGGGGCTAGTGGGAGAGCAAGGAGAGAGCGGCCTCCCTGGGACAGCTGCGACGGGTCTTCTTACACTGGCGAGGGGGGAGGCTGGTCTGCAGGGTCCAGGGCAGAAGGCCCAGACTCCAAGTCCACCATGCCCTGCCCTCCTCCTTCCCAGCTCCCTTCTCCTTTACTAGCCCCTACCCAGGGCCGGGGCAAAGATGGGCCAAGCTTGTCCTCGAGGAGTAGGGCCCTCCTGGAAAGTTAAGGCAGAGCCAGGAGCGTGGACCAGAGCCCAGTCCCTCCTCGGGGCGCTTGGGTGGGGCCTGGCACTGCTGCTTTGCCCTCCCCAGGCCCACCCACCCCCAGGCCTGGCAGTCGCCCAGAACATTCCAAGACCCTGGCGGTGTGGCCAAGTGGAGAGAATGAATGGGTGGGGAAACTGAATCCGAAGCCTGGGTCTGAGTGTTGTGACCTCAGGCATCACCCTTCCTTCTCTGGGCCTCAGTTTCCTCCTATGTCAAATATCAGTCGTGATCCTTCCCCTCCCTGTCTCCCAGAGCCCAGTCAGTCAGGAAGCATTTATTAACACTTACTATGGTGCTCAGCCCCATTCTGGGTACAGACAGAGGGGACAACTCTGCAGCTTGTGGATGGTGGAATTCAGGAAGACCTGAGTTCAAGACTGGCCTCAGGCACCTCCTAGCTGTGTGACCCTGGCCAAGTCATTTCACCTCTACCTCATCTGCAAAATGGGCTAACAGCCCCTACCTCCCAGGGTGGTTGTGAAGATCACATGGGATCCTCCTGAGTCCTGATGGTCATCTCTGCCCAAGGGAGAAAGGGCCTCCTTTCTACCAAGAGAGCCTCAGGACAGGGGAGAGTGGGAGTCAGATCTCAGGGCTCAGGGCCTCGCTGGTTCCCCCTGGGCCTGTCCAGCCTCTGCTTAGAGATCTCCAAGGAAGGGAATTGGCCACCTTTTGAGGCGGCAGTTATTGGGCTTTTATGGACGCCTGCCCCAATTCTGTCCTGGCAGATGGAGGCTGATGCCCCTGCACTGGAGGGGCCTCCCCTCTCTGTCCCTGGCGTCTCCAGCTCTTTCAGCTGAGCCTCTGGTGTGGTCCTGGTCTCTCTTCTCTCTCCTCTGCACTCGGCATCATTGCTGCCTGTAAAATCAGGGGCCAGCCGAGCTGGGCTTTCCAGCTCCCGGATCTTTTGATCTCTCCCGTGATCCTCGGATTACCATTGTCTGGGGTAGAGAAGCCGGGCTAGCCGTCAGGGCTGACAGGTGGGAACAGGTGACCCAGCGTCACCCTCGCAGGCCCTCCCTGGGCCCAGATTGCAGCCCCCGCTGTAGGTGACCAGGCAGGAGTGCGCTAGGCGGCCTGTGGCGGCCTGCCCACCTCCAGCCCAGCAATGGCTGATTTAGCCCCCAGCCCTATGGCTGAAGCCCAGCTGTACCGCTAGAGGTCTTTGCAAAGTCTGTTCCACTGCCCAGATTGTGCTTCCTTGTTGAGTTGGCTTCTAGTGACTGGGGCTTTCTCCCCTTTTGGAGTCTGTGGTCTGGTCTCTTGGACAACCAGACTGGAATGGGGGACAGGTAATGGCCGTATCTCTCTTCCACTCCCTGTTGCCCGTTGGATAAATACTTACCCCTCTGGTGGGCATTTAAAGCCTGTGCCATTTGGCTCCAGCCTGCCCTTATCCCGCCCCCCCATTGCCAATATTCCTGCCCAGCATGACCCCCTTTCTGCTCACTGGACGCCCCCTTCACGACTAGGCTGTCTTCAGACCTCGACTCCCACACCATTCCTTCAGTCCTCTTAGCCCTTCCCTCCTTCCCTTTCATCTCTTTTCCACCCCAATGGCCTCGTAGATTTTGTTTGCACAGAGTCTGTTTCCGATAGACTGTAAGCCCCTCGGGCAGGAGCTGTTTCATTTGTCTTTGCATCCAAAGCGCCAGCATGCAGTAGGCACTCAATAAATGCTTGTTAATTGGTTGATTGGCCCTCCCTGGTCTCTCCCCATCAAAGATGGATTCAGAGGCGGTGGCGGAGACTCTCCCCACGGTGGAGCTGGATGTGGACGTGGCCAATGGCATGGAGAAGAGCCGGCCAGGGAAGGAGCCAGATCCCCAGCCTCAGAGCAAACTGCGCCCAGAGGAGTTGGCTGCCATAGAAGATGAGACTGTCCTGGACAGGATGGTACGGCAAGGTTGGGGTGGGGGGCAGGGAGGAAGGGCCATGAGGAGGGGGAGGGGAGGCTGGGACGTGGGGAAGAGTCAGTCCTGGATCGCCCCCCACAGCTGGACCAGACCACAGACTTTGAGGAGAGGCGGCTGATCCGCGCTGCTCTTCGAGACCTCCGGCAGAAGAAGAGAGGTATGGGCCAGACTGGAGAGTGGGAGAGGCCTTCTGGAGGGGGAGGGGAGTGCTGCAGGTGGCCACGGCAAGGGTCATCCTGCCAGGCCAGGATTGGTCTTAACAATGCCCTCCAACCCCAACCAGAACCGTGGATGGGCTTTCTGCACCCCTACACTGCAACTCCTTCACGCCTCCCTTCCCTCTCCAAATGTAGCCCCTTCTGTCCACCAGCCCCAGCCTCTCATTCCCCAGCTTCTTTCTCCCAGCCTTTAGTGATTCCCCAGCTGGCTGGTCAGGCCCTGGCTCCAGCCCCAGGCTCCAGGGAGGAGCCAAGGGCCCTTGAAGCGAACACCTTGTTGGTAACAACCTGCCCCTCCCCAACCTTGTCTTGTGTGTCTGTGGGTGTCTCTGTGTGTCCCACCCGGGTGCTACGGGTGTACGTGCATGCACGTGGCCCCCTCCAGACCAGCGGGACCAAGAAAGGGAGCGGCGTCTCCAGGAAGCCCGGGCACGGCCAGGGGAGGGCCGGGGCAGTACAGCCACGGAGACCACCACTCAGCAGAGCCAGAAGTCGGCTGACGGCTCAGCTGTGAGGACCGTCACCAAGACGGAGCGGCTCGTCCACTCTAGTAAGGGTCTAGGAGTGGGCAGCACACACCAGACCTCGGTTCTCCTGACTTCTGGGGGTGGGTCCTCAGAAACCATCTCAGCCAACCCCTTCTCACTTGGAGGAGGAGGAAACTGAGTCTCAGAGCAGTTAATGACTTGCCCAGGCTCTCTAATTCATAGCCAGGTCTCTACAGTGTGACGTCATTTGACTCTAACAATTTCTGCTCTTTCGTGCCTTCCCCAGACTCTCTGGGTGTCAGCTGGGAAACAGAGACTGTTATAGCTAGGAGGGGACCTAGGACAGAGGAAGTCAGGAGTGGAAGGGAACTTAGACATGACCTGCCTGCCTCAGTTTCCTTGCCTGGAAGGCAAACCATCCCCTGCCTCTGTAATGGGGGATAGAGAAGAGGGCTCCTGGAAGGGAGGGGGCGTCCTCCTATAATTCACACTGAAGGGCCCCTTTTGGTGTCTTTCCCCCCCAGGTGATGGCAGCCAGACCTCCCGGACCACCACTGTGGAGTCAAGCTTTGTGAAGCGATCTGAGAGTAAGGCCCGGCCAGCCAGCCCCCACTGGCCTTCCTCTGACTCTGCTGCTCTGGATTTCACTCTCCATCCCTGACCTTCTGTCTGTCTGTCTGACTGTCTGTGGACTCTGTTCACGCTTTCTCCTGCCTCCTCTGGTGCTCTTCAGACACTCCCTTTGGGGCTGCCCAAGCCCAGGGCCCCTCAGACCCTCACCACCACCCCTTTTACCTCCTACCAGATGGTGGCAGCAGGACTTTGGTCCAGACCAAGTCTTTCAGTTCTTCATCCAAGAAGATGGGCAGGTGAGGAGAGCCAGGGCCGAGGGGGTCCAGGGGGCTGGGGTGGTGAGAGTTCTGTTCCGGGTTCAAATGTGCCTCAGACACTCCTATATGGCCTGGGGAACCTAAAGTAACATAAAGGGGTTCCAGCGGGGGAGAGAGAAAAATGGGATGCGTTCATAGAACATTCTGCTGTTTGCCAACGACTGTTGGATGGTGGGTGGGCAAGCCCCTTCCCCTCTCTGACCCTCAGTTTCCTCATCTGTAAAATGAGGGAGTTGGTGAATTCCCTGGCCTTTCAGGGTTGTTGTGCCCCCAGCCCCTCTTACCCTCCCCCTCTCTGAAAGCATCTTCGACCGGGAGGATGAGACCCCATCGCGGGCTGGCAGCCTGGCAGCTCTGGAACGGCGCCAGGCCGAGAAGAAGAAGGAGCTGATGAAGGCCCAGAGCCTGCCCAAGACGTCCGCGTCCCAGGCCCGCAAAGCTATGATCGAGAAGCTGGAGAAAGAGGGAGGCGGTGGAGGCAGGTGAGGCCCAGGGCTGAGGCTGAGAGGAGGCCAGGGCTCAGGGGGAGCAGGGGGAGCAGGCGGGATGTTTCCTGACTGCCTGATGGGCTCTGTCCCCACAGCAGCCCTGCCGGCCCGCGGGGGGCCATACAGCGCTCCTCCAGTTTCGGGGTCCCCAACGCCAACAGTATCAAGCAGATGTTACTAGACTGGTGTCGAGCCAAGACCCGAGGCTATGAGGTCAGTGAACAGCCCCTGCGAGGCACCCTGAGCAGCCCCTAGGTGACAAGACCCACAGGCAAAAGGGGCCTTGAGGCCAGTGCATGGAGTCTGGCCCCTTGTGTCCCAGAGAGGAAACAAAAGCTCCAAGGATGGAAGGAGGGACTGGGGCATGTGAGGGCTAGGGCTGGCATCTCAGGCTCCCCAGCCACAAGACGAGAAACTTGGGCTGGATGTTCAGCAGGGCCCCTCCCAGCCCTGACATTCCCTGTCCTCAGGCCCCTCCCATCTCTGACATCCCCTGTTCTCAGGCCCCTCCCAGCCCTGACATCCCCTGTCCTCAGGCCCCTCCCATCTCTGACATTCCCTGTTCTCAGGTCCCTCCTATCTCTTACATACCCTGTTCTCAGGCCCCTCCCAGCTCTGACATCCCCTGTTCTCAGGCCCCTCCCAGCTCTGACATCCCCTGTTCTGAGGCCTCTCCTATCTCTTATATACCCTGTTCTCAGGCCCCTCCCAGCTCTGACATCCCCTGTTCTCAGGCCCCTCTCTCTGAGTCTCCTCTGTGGGTCTGTTTCTCAGGCATGAGAAGGCCCTCGAGTATGTAGCCAGCTGGAATCACTAAACGGCTCCAACAGCCAAGAACATTCAGTCCCCAGGGGCCTGGGATGATTAGCTCTGTCTAAAGGCCAAATCCTCTTACTGGGGCCCCAGGGCTCACTGGGTTTGGACTTGGAGTGTAATCTTCTTGCAGTCATAAAAATACTTTTGTATTAATCCCATTAAAATCTGATTATCCCAGTGTCTCCTGCCACCCTGCCATGCACCTCCCGATTGGCCTGGCCAGGCCTGGAGGGGCAGCAGCCTCCCCCCCCCCCCCCTCCACTTCAGGGGCCTATAGAGACTCACCCAAGGCCACTCTGCCCTTTAGGCTGGGGCTCCCAAGGGGAGGGACTGTCTAGTCTCTCTTTTGCAGTTGCAGACACATAGTAGGCTCTTAGTAAAGGCTTGTTGTTGACTGACTCGAGTCGGGGGCTGAGCCAGGCCCCTGGGCCTCGTTCTACACCAAAGCTGCCTCTTTGGCCCCCTGGTCACTGGCCTGGACCTCACAGGTCATCTAGTCCAAAGGCTTCTCACTTAAGGGCAAGGGAGCTGTCCAAGGTCAGATGACAAGTGGCCCGGCCAGAATTCAGGTGTGCCCTCCCTCTCCTTTCCCCATGTCCTGCTTGAGAAGTCCTCTGCCATCCTGACTCGGGAGGGAGACCTGAGACTGAGATCTGAGGATCCCAAAGTATCCGTGTTGGCTCTGACTCTTCTGGAGCCTAATGCCCAGGGCCTTCCCTTCCCCGTGTGGAATCTGCCCGGGCAGCCTGCTTCCTCATCTCCTCCAACAGGCAGAGCCTGCTTTCTGCCTGTCTCTGTACTCCCAGGGTCTAGGACAGGGCCTGCCCGGTACACAGTAGGTGCTTAATCATTGCTGCTTGATTGATTGAATAATCACCAAAATTCAAAAAGATTAACAGGAAAGTGAGTCTAATGGAATAAGAAGATGCATTTCACTAGGCAGAAACATAGTTTTGTCCTTGGGTTCCAAAATGGGGAAGTTCAGCTAGACAGTTATGGTTCTGGAAAAGATTTGGGGGGCTTAGTGGACTGCAAACCCCATAGGGAATCAGCGGGGTGGTGGAGCAGGTTGATAAGAGCTGGGAGTGCCTCAGCCTTTACCTGTTTGTTCTTTATCTGGAGTATTGGCGCCCTGGCCCCACGGACCAAGGACAAGCCCAAGAGTGTCTTCTGAGGGAGGGCCCAGCAGTGAAGGGGCCTGGGGCTCTTTGCAAGGGAGGGGGGGCAGTCTGGTGGACGATTTGGCCCCCTGTTCTGACGGGCGCCTCCCTCCTTCTCATCCCCCTGTTCTGACCAGTGCCTCCCTCCTTTTCGTCCCCCCCAGCATGTCGACATCCAGAACTTCTCGTCCAGCTGGAGTGATGGCATGGCCTTCTGCGCACTGGTGCACAATTTCTTCCCCGAGGCCTTCGATTACGGCCAGCTGAGCCCCCAGAACCGGCGCCACAACTTTGAGGTGGCCTTTTCGTCAGCAGAGTACGTAGCCCAGCCCCCACCACCGCCACATCACCGGCCAGAGTGGAGAGGCCAAGGGGGGGGATGACCAGGAAAAGGCTGCCCGTGGGCCTCCCTGGCCGGAGACAGGCAGCCTGTCCCTGGACCTGCGTGGGCCTGCCCCCTCTCTGGCTTCCCCCCCTTCTCCATCCTTCTGCCAGGCCCGGAGCCCTGGGCCTCCCCGGCTGGCTTTCTGCTGCTCTTCCCAGTCCCCAGGACAGGACATGAGCCCCCCAGGACTTTGAGGGGCAGGGACAAGACGTCCCTGTTCCCACCCTGACTCCTTTCGGCCTTTGCTCCCTCTCCCTCTTGGTCCCTTTCCTCTCGTACTGAGGCTCCCATCCCCCCTCAGTGGGTGGCCAGCATTTTCTCCAGTCTGTACAGCGTCCAGCCGGTCAGTAGGAGCTTTGGGCCTGGGCCACACTTGCCCGGCCTCAACCATCCGACCAGCCCCATCCGTGGCCTGCAAGCCAGGTGGCCCCCTCCCTGCCCTTTTCCTCTTTTCTCTCCTCCTCCTGTCTCTCTCTCTGCTCTCTGCCCTTCCCTCTGTCCCCTGAAGCTTTCTGCACCCTCGTGTCCACTCATTGTGCCGGCCCAAGATTCCAAATGGAGCCGATGGGCTGGGACGGGGGCCCACCGGCCCCCTCGCGCTCCCCTTTCCCTGGGCCTATATACGCCGGATATATAGCAAAGAGAACCAGAGCGCTCTTGTTTGGAATCATGCTGTTGAAGCACACGGCCCCTGGCCCGCTCTGATCACCCCTCACCCCAGCCCTGCCCTGCCCTGCCCTGAGCCTGGATGTTTTCTCTGGCCCTTCTCTCCCCCTCCACCTCCTACTTCTTACACTCCCCCTCACGCCTCCCTCCCAGCCTCACTCACCCCCACACCCATCCCAGTGGTAGAGGGGGACATCGCCCCTCTGTCCTTCCCCTGGCATCCCTCAGAGTCCTGCCCCCTGCACCTGGTGCCTGGCCCCCCACCCTGTGCCTTCCCCCACCAGCCCTGTATGCATTGCACACCAGTAGAGATCAGTGGCACCCCACCAAGCCGGAGAGCATGCCGGGGGGTGGCGGTGGGCTGACCCTGGCAGCGCGTGGAGAATGTCACCGGATTTACGGATCTCTCTTTCTGTGTCTCTCTCTCCCCTCTCTCTCTCTCTTCCCTCTGTCCTCCCCCCAATCTCTCTCTCCCTCCCCCCCCTCTGCCCACCCCCGGCCGGGCCTGTCTCCGGCGGGGCTGGCTGTGTGCCTCCACCCCCCCCAGGACCCACGCTGACTGCCCCCAGTTGCTGGACACAGAGGACATGGTGAGGATGCGCGAGCCAGACTGGAAGTGCGTTTACACGTACATCCAGGAGTTTTACCGCTGTCTGGTTCAGAAGGGGCTGGTAAAAACCAAAAAATCCTAACCCCCCAGCTGAGAGACCCACGGTGAGAAAGCCTTCCCAGCCCGGCCCTGCTCCTTGGCACCGGGGACACAGCAGAGCTTTGGGGGGAGGGAAGAGGGAAGGGACCTCCCTCGGGTGCCTGCTGAATGGGGAGGGAGCTAGGGCCAATATCACCCAGAACCTGACCTGACAGTGCTGGGAGATCTGAGGATCCCTGATTGAAAATGCCAGAACTGGGAGGGGCCTGAGAACAGGGGATGGCAGGGCTGGGCGGGGCCTGAGAACAGGGGATGGCAGGGCTGGGAGGGGCCTGAGAACAGGGGATGGCAGGGCTGGGAGGGGTCTTAGAACAGGGGATGGCAGGGCTGGGCGGGGCCTCAGAACAGGGGATGTCACAGTGGGAAAGGCCTTAGAACAAGGAATAGCAGAACTAGAAGGGACCTTAGAACAGGGGATGTCAGAGCTGGGAGGGGCCTTAGAATAGGGGATGTCAGAGCTGGGAAGGGAAGAATTTGCCCAGTCCCACATCCACATCGTGACACGTTGAGACTAGTCTCAGCTAGAAGCCCCCTGCCTGGGGATCCATGGTTAGGACAGTGCTCGGGGAGAGTGGGGAACAGCTTTCTTAGGGGGACAGATCCAATGCCCTCCCCGTGATTTTTCCAGATAATGAAACAAATCCAGAGAAGGATTTGGCCTGGCTGTTGTTACACAATGAGCTGGTTGAGGGCAGCTCACATGGGCTTAGCTGAGGTGCCACTTGAGACCTCAGCTCTGGATTCTGAGGCTCCTTGGGCCTCACCCCTGACCCACCCCCACCCTTGGCAGGCTGCTTCGGCAGCTGTGGGTGTGGGTGGTGAGCTCCTGTCATCATTGGGCTTGGGAGTGGCCAGGGTACACCTGGGATGAGGGGCTCACCTGTCCAAGGCAGGCTCCCCAGGCCACCCACCCCCCGAGGCTGGCCCAGCCATGGTTCTCTGTCATATATGGGCAGGGGAGCCGGCCACAGGGAGCTCTGTAAACCCTGGAAAGTGTGACTCAGCCCCAGGCCTCCTGACGTGTGTTGCTGTTTGGCTCTCCTCACCAAGGGCACCCCGAGCCCACGAGCCTACACTCCTCAGGCCTCCCAGCATAAACAATGGCTTTATAAGGCTGAGAGGGAAGACTCAGGGCGAGCCAGGGAGGCAGGGTCCAGAGGAGACTCCCAGGCCAGACCTGGCTCAGAAACCTTGGGAAAGGAGGGGGCAGGGTCACTGTCCACAGCCAGCTGCAACACTTGGGTTCAGCCCCAGAGCACTGAAGGTGGGAGGGGTCTTAGAATAAGGAAAGAAGCCTCTATTGTAAGCCCCTACTATGTGCTGGGCGTGATGCTAAGTGCTTTACAAATATTATCTCAGCTGGGCTAGGGAAGGTAAGGGCTGGGAGAGGCCTTAGAACAGGGGATGTATGTTAGCACCAGCAGCTCCTTCATTTTAAAGAGGAGGATATGATTTGCCTACAGCCCCCTAACAAGTTAGCAGAACCGGGACTAGATGCCAGTTCTGGCTCTGGGTCCAGGCTGTCCACTCCAGCACTCCAGGCTAGGGCTCTGGCCCCTTCTTCTCTTGTTATAATGGTCAGGGGCCCTCTTCTTGCCCCGTGGCCCTGCCTCTTGCTCCCTGCCCCCAGTTGGGCCCCTGTAGCTGAACTGCGCCCCCCCCAGCTTGTGCCCTATCCCCTTCCACTCTGTAAGACCAGAAGCTGCTGGACTCTTTTCCACCCCCAGCCCTTGAATCTAAGGCCACCCCTCTGCCCCAGGCCTCTTCACCTGGGTATGAGCCTTCGGAGAAACAGAGAACAGAGCAGAACTGGCCTTCTGGGAAACCAGAGGACTCTTGTATGCTCGAGCTGGGGTGGCTGAGAATTAGGCCTACTGGCCAGCTCAGCCCAAGGCAGAGCCATTCCAGCAAACCCACCAGCTCAAAGGGCATCACTGGGGTCTCATGGACAGCCCTGGGGCCTGCCTTCCCTGGAGGTGGCTCTTGGCTGCCTCTGAATGAGCCCTGGGCCCAAGACCTTTCTGGGGGGGTGGGGCATGGATCTGGGGCCTGGGGGGGGGGGGAATGGCCCCACAGGCACTGCAGGCTCCAGCTCCTCACAAGCTCTGTTGCTCAGCAACATTTGAGTCCCCAAACAAAGATAAACACAGGTCCTCTTGATTGATTTACCAGAGGACAAGCCTGGCCTGGGACCCATTCCCAAAGAGGGTAATGGGTGTCCTGGGCTGAAATTTTCGCTAGAAGAGCTGGGTGATTAGCCCTCTATCTGCCACTACCTCCCTGTAAAGTGTTGGCCAGGGCCCTTCTCAGCTTTAACTTGATCTTGTTAAATGGATTTGCTGTTCTCCTAAGCTCAGAGGCTTCATCTGCCTGGGCCTGTTTGCTCATCTATAAAATAAGGTGGGTTCCACGAGGTGGCCTTTGAGGTCCCAGCTCCAGAGCTAGGAAGAAGTGCTTTGAGACCCGCTCAGTCACTGGGTCTAACCCCATACACCTACTGTCCTGGGTTTTTTGGCAAAGATACTGGAATGGTTTGCCATTTCCTTCCCTAGGCCACAGAGCTAGAGAAGGTAAATGTTCCCATTTTCGAAAGAGGGAAGACAACAGAGCTTGCAAACCAGGGAGTGAAACTCAAGTGCATGTCTTTAAAAGGAAGGTGTGTGAGCATTCAGAAAGGGAAGCAGCGGTCCCAGGGAGGCAGGGGACTTCAGGGCCAGCTCCCACCAGACCCCTTGGTTCTTCGGCTGGCAGCCGAGGGAGCCAAGTTGCTACATTGGGGAAGGCTAGAGAAAGAGCTTCCCTGCATTTGATAAGAGTTCTTCAAGCTCTTGGCCATGATGGAGAGATGTGGGCTAGCTGGCAGAAGCTTGGTGCTTTTAGAACCAGCCCCAAAGAACTTCCATTAAGGATTCCACAACAGCTTGGAAGGGCCTCGTCGAAGGGCTCCAGGGGCCTCCAGGTAGCCAGAGATCAAGAATTCAATGGCAGAGAGGGCTCTGTCATCATGTTTGCAGACGACATGAATTGAGGAGACAATTCATGGCTTCGCTGATTTTAGACCTATAGGTACTCCCAAATCCAACCCCCTCGTTTTGCGGATGAGAAAACTGAGTCCCAGAGGGGGGACTTGCCCAGGGGCACAGCCTGTTTACGGTCTTTCTGACTACATCCACTTTCCCAGGCTCCCTCTTAATTTAATATGAATTTACTATGGCTTACAGTCAGGATCCAAAAAGATCTCAAACCCCCCTAGAATACTGGGGCAGAATCAAATAAGGAAAGTTACTAGACGTTGATTTGAAGACTTCTGTATGTGTAAAAAGCCTCCCTTTCATGAGCACAAGATGGCAGAAGTGTGGGTACATAGAAGTTCCAGGGGAAAAAGAGTTGCCAATTGCAGTGGGCCACAAGCTCCATATAAGTCCAAAATGTGTAGCATCATGGAAGGCACTGGGCTTAGAATTGAGGAAATTGGACTTGAACTCCTGTTCTGACACTTAACTATGGTCAAGTTTCTTTCCCCCTGAGACTCCACTTAAAAATGTGGCCGTGACCCACCTCCTAGACTTGTTGAAAGGGAAGCGATTTGCAAACTTTCAGACAGTAGAGATGAAAAATAATTGTCAGAGTGTGGCAGGCAAGGTGCCAAGACAGCTAATGTGGTCCCAAGTGCCACAAAGAGGGAGCTGGGCTCTGCTCTGGTCAGACCCGCCAGAAGAGCTGTGCCCAGTGGTGGGTGCCATGATCTAAGGAGGCCACAGATGAGCTGGGGGTCCAGAGGGGATGGCCAAAAGGCGGCTGTCTGCAAGGAGGAGAAGCTGGGGTGGCAAGAGGGCCCTGCCTCGTTCTGCTGGCCCTGTGGGGGAGGGAAGCCTTGCTCACTCTTGGCGCAGTCCACACGTGGCCATCAGGACAGCCATGACATTAGTATGTTCAGAACAGGGGCTGGACCTGGGATTCAATAATAATAGCTAACGTCTCTTTGGTGCCTACTATGTGCCAGGCACAGGGCTCAGACTCAGGACTACCCTTGGAGGTAGGTGCTACCTCCATTTTTCAGATAGGGAAACCAAGGCAGGCAGCAGCTAAAGTGACTGGGCCAGAGGTCACCCAGTTAACGTCTGAGGCAGGCTTTGAACTCAGGTCTTCGTGACTTAGGGTGCAACTTTAATCCCTAGGCAAGCCAGCCACGTCCTGAAGAAGTTGGGTTTGATGATTCTGAGGTGCCTTCTGATCAGATGATTTGGCTGAGCTCTGCGGCCCAGCAGCCTGGCTGTGGCTGAGCTTCCCCATGGGGAGTGGGGGATGGAAACAGCTGGAACCCTCCCCAGGGCTCACCTGGTGCTGACTCAGGGTCCTTCCTGAACACCCTGCCCCCAGCCCCCATCATGGGCCACCTGGGCTGGGCCAGCCTCCAGGCCTATCCCTGGGAGCTAGAGAAGAGCTGAGGAAGGCCCCAGGCACTTTCCAGGCTCTAGTCCCAACTGGCCAGGGGACCATCCCAGTGCCTTCCCTCTGGAGACCCTGGGCTGCCTCCTGGCCCATCCCTCTCCCTCCCAGAGGATGGAGAGGTGAGGGGTCAAAGGGAGATCCTGCAGCTAACCTGGAGAGGCTCGCAGAATGCAGGGTCAGCCAGGCCTTTGTTCTTTGGCTAATGCCCCCCACCCCAGTGTCAGTGTTTCAGAGGTTTCTGAACTGAAGGGATCTTGATCATCTCATCCAACCCCTTTCCCCATTTTACAGAGGAGGAAACTGAGGCCCAGGGAAGGGATTGAGGAGCAGATGCTGGGTCGGAGCACTGGCTTGTCTCCTAGCCCGGGGCCTGCAGGAGGGAAGAGCACCATTGGCCCATCACTCACCCTCTCCCTCCCGACCTTCCCCTCCCAACTCCTGCAGGGTGCTGGTGGACTGCGTGCCCCTGGTGGACGTGGAAGACATGATGATCATGGGCAAGAAGCCGGACCCCAAGTGTGTCTTCACCTACGTGCAGTCCCTTTACAACCACCTGAGACGACACGAGCTGCGTTTACGGCAAAAAGAACTCTAGGGTGTCCCTGCCATTCGGTGGGCCTGTTCCAGCCCGCCCTCCCCAGAGCAGGGGCCTTCCCCTGCCCCATGTAGTGCCCCTTCTCCCCCGAACCCCATGTGTGGATAAAGAAAGAAAGGCTTCCAGGATGGCACGCTCCCTCCCCTGGCACCGTCACCCTCTCACTGCCCCACCCCACAGCTCCAGCACCCCCGCCACTCACAGCCTTTCACGGTTTTTATAAATTATTCGTTCTCATATGGCCTTCCTTGTCATTGGACCACCACCCAGCCTCCTGACAGAGGAAGAGGGCTTTCCTCGATGGGTAGTGAGTTCCTTGTCACCCAGAGTAATTAAAGAGGAAGCTGAGCACCCATAGAGGGTGCCCTGTGTTCCAGGGTCGGTCTACAGGCAGCATGGGCAGCAGGCTTGCAAGCCAGGCAGTTGCTTTGGTGATAGCCCCTCCTCAGGCTGAAGGCTGGCAAAGGTCCATAAAGGCATCAACCAGCCCAAACAAGGGGCAGAGGGTCTTACAGTCACCCAGCTGGTCGTCAGTGTCAGAGTTATGACGAACCCAGGACCTCTCTCTTTAGGGCCCCAGAGACCTCAGCCTGGATGCCCATTCTATGGAGCCCAGCCCCACTGACTACCAGGGAACCCCTCCCTCACCCACACACAGGACTGTTTGTGTTGGGTCCCTGGGGGGTCCATATGTACAGCCTGCCCCCCCCACACACACACACACTATCTCCCCCACGGGCTATCCGTGCCGAGGCTGCCTTTTGTAGAGAGCTGGATAAGGGCCAAGTAGGGTCCTGACCATCAGTCTAGACCTGGAGGGGGCCTTCAGGGGCCTTTTAATTCAACCATCTCCTTTTACAGAGGCCAGGGGTGGGGGTGGAGAGACTTGTCCAAGGTCACTCAGGCGGAATCTTTTTTTTCTTTTTTGGAGGCAGTCAGGGCTCAGTGACTCGCCCAGGGTCACAAAGCTAGTAAGTGTCTGAGGCTGGATTTTAACTCAGGTCCTCCTGACTCCAGGGCCGGTGCTCTATGGATGCCCCACTCAGCTGCCCGAGATTAAATCTTGATGTGGCATCTGGGGGCTGAGGGAACTGTGAGGAGGTTATGGCAGTCACCCCCAGTCTGGGCATTCCAGTCCAGTCTCCAGAGTCCCTGGTAGCTCCTGGGGCAGTGACAGGAAGAAGGGTGAAGACACAGACACACAGGCATTGCAGGTTGGAATGGGGGCTTTTACTGCATAAGGGGAAGAGAGAAAGCCCAGCCCCAGCCTCCACACGCCCCCCTGGCCTGCCCCAAGGACACAACCATCTGCCCTCAGCAAGAGTAATCCTTTGAGCTGAGAGCTTCATCCTGTCCTTGGTGGCTAGACGTGGGGGCAGGGGGCTGCGCACAGGGTCCCAATGCCACCCATGCAGACCAACTTGCCACTTCTCCTGGACTCGAGCAGATAGCCACTCTCCCACCCCAAGGGGCACTGCCAGGCAAGTTGAAATGTGTGGGTGGCCCCAGCAGTGTGCCAGCCCTTCCCTCGGGGGCATGGGCATGGCCCTGGCACCTCAGATTGTTAGGGAGCATGGCATGCAACACCATTTCACCACTGCCAGCTAGGGTGGGGGCCAGAGTCCCCAGGCCTAGAGTTCCAGGCGTGTGGGCATTGAATCCCCATGGGGCACTGAATTGGGTGCCTTTGCTTCCAAGGGCCTAGCTGGGGCATTCTGGTACTCGGGAGGTACAGGGGCATCTGGGCTCGATTTCCAATAGAAGCCCAGGTCTTTCAACATCTGGTTGATCTCCTCCCGGGTCATGTCACGGAGGGGGATTCTCTGTAAAGGAGCAAAAAGGTCAGAGTGGACCCCAGAATGACAGGAATCCACAGAACAGACTCATGACTCAAGCAGAGTCCCCAGCAACTGTGCCAAACCTCCATAGGAAGGGCCTCCCCCCATGTATGTATATGGGGTGGGGTCTCACCTCAAGCTCCTCATACTGGTAACCCAGCAGCACCAATTCAGGGTCGGCACCAGGGAGGTATTTCATCACCAGGTTGTGGCTGGTGGTAGAGTTAAGGAAGAAGAAGGGAGATAGAAGGGTTTGGGGAACGGGAGACCTGACCCCCACCCCACCCTGGTCCCAAGAGGCCTGGAATTGGGGAGAGGTTAGCTAGCCCCTTGGCCCAATCAGAAGTATGGTAAATGGAGGGAGGTGTAGCTGGCCACCCCATTGCTCAGGTCAGAGAAATGAGGGTCTGCTAGCTACCCTTGCCCAATCAGGGGGGCTGTAAGGGGGAGGCCAGGGGGCTAATTCCAAGGGGAAGAACCCTTGCCCTAGTCAGATTTTTGCCTTTATCCCAGGTATCCCTGCCCCTCATTAGATGTCCTCTGAGGAACCATGCCTCCAGTGTCTGACTGTCCTTATAGAGTCTGAGGGGACAGGGGTGGTCCCTGAGGGAAACAGAGTCAGCAGCTGCTTAGAGAACACAAGTGGAGGGGCCAGTAAGAACTGTCCAGGGTTCCTGCTGACCCCCACCCCCTTCCTGCTGAGAAAAGATACTAGTAAGGGATGTCCTGGGTGACGAAGAGTTTCACCTGGAGGGAGAGAAAGGGGAAGTGATCATTGGCAGCCCCCAACCGCAGCCTTCCCTCCAGGGTCAGTGAGGCCCCTCTTCTCCAGCTCCACCCCCAGCCAGGACCCTACCTCCTTCAGCCGATTCAGCTGTCATCCTCCGCAGGTCTGTTGGGGACAAAGCCGTAGGTCAGATGGTCTGTCGCAGGCCACCCCAATTCCCACCCGCAGCAGTCGCCCAATGACTAGGGCCTACAGGGGTGGCCCTTGCAAACTCCAAAGGACCAGATGGATCTTTAATCAATGATTTTTAACGCTGGTTGCCATGGCAACCCAGCATAACATCGAAGGTTTCCAGGGAAACCTGGGGAGGGAGGGGTACCTTTCCCGAGGGCCGGGCAATGGGCCTGGGATTTGGGGGATGCACATTGGTACTTTTCTAGTCTTTGGGCAGGGGGTTCTTCACCTGAGGCCTACGGAGGACTGGGGGTGCAGGGGAAGGGAAGGTCTGTGAAGTCATCTGCCTAAAAGCGTGAATTTCGCTCAGCTAAGGCCCGAGGTCATTCTTTTTTTGCAGGGTCGGTCCTCTCTCCCTAATTTCAGAGGAGGAAACTGAGGCCCAGCGAAGAGACTTGACCATAGTTATGTGGCTAGTGTTCAATGTGGAGATGGCACCCAATTCACTTCAAGGAAAACTGAGGTCCAGAAAGGGGCGATGCCTGGCCCAAGGTCACAGAGACCAAATGCATAGCAGTACTGGGACCTGAACTCAGACCTTCTAACTCAAAATCCAGGGACAGACCTAACACCTCTTTATACACCATGCCCCCCACCCCACGTAGATGTAAAGGCTTTAAGGAGTCCAGGGAGCTATGCCCCAGGCTGGATTGAGAGTGCCCTCTAACCCCTGTAAGAGGATTTCCAAGGCCCAGCTTCAGAGGAGACAAACGACCCTATGAGTGCCGCCAACTCCTCCCCCCATCCCATCATCCTCTTGGGTGTGAAGATGCAACCCTGGAAAGTGGCACAGGTGCAGAGAGGGCGCCTTTGGGGGATGGGGGAGGGCTGAAGGGCAGGCAAGGATGGGGCCCCATGGGGACTCTCTGTGGGGAGAGGAAGGCCCTAGGGAGGGGTGCCATATGGTCTCTCCACCTGCCTCAGGGACTGGTCCCTCCCCCAGGGCCTGGTTCAGATGTTCTCCTCTCCCCTAGGCAGGGAGGCTGGGGAAAGAGAGGGGGTGGGGGCGGGGCTTCCTTCCAGCCCCATGGAGAAATAGAGCTGCCCACCTCTGGCCCTTCCCCTCCCCTTCCCCAGTTCTTTCGCGGCACTCAAGTACTAGAAAAATAAAAACATAATAGCTATCATTTCACGGCACCCTTGATTCACACCTGCAAGGGACTTCATTGGCCATTCAGGTCAACCCCTTCATTTTACAGATGAAGAAACAGGCCCAGAGAAGGACAGTGACTTGCCCCAGGTCACACAGCTAGTATCAGAAGTGGGATTTGAACCCAAATCCTCTGACTTCAGAGCCAGCCATTGAATGGTCCCCTGAACCATACTTCTTGCCTAACTTCTCCTGACTCCCAAGTCCAATGGCAACATCCAGAAGGGGCCTTAGAACATAGAACAGCAAAACATCTCATTTCCCTAAGAGAAGAAGGGACTTTCCCAAGGTCTCCTAAACTTGCATGGAATGATTGCTCCCCACTCTTCCTGAGGCCTCATCCTTGGATCTGGGGAACTGTCCAGTTAAGCTTAGACTTTCTCCAACACCATGTGGAACCCACAGTCTCTGCCCATCCCCAAGGTCACCCCTCCCAGACCCTGCCTCAAAACTAGGGTCACTAAGTCAAGGGGTGCTGAGGGGAACCCAGGCTGGGAGAGAAGGGTGAGAACAGGGAACCCCAGAGTAGATTTCTCCAGGCCTCAGAGCAGTTAAAAGACAGGTGATCTGCAGAGAAGAGGAAAATCCAAAGAGGGTGGAATGAAAAGCCATGAGAGGCTTCTGGGATGGGAGGAGAGAGGGATGGGGGGGGGGGGGTCCTGAAGGATTGGGTTCTGGGGAAAGAACAGAGGATGAGAGGGAGAAGCGAGTGGGAGGCAGTGTCAGAAGAAAGGAAGGGAGGTGGGGGTGGAGATCTGTTTGGGAAGGAATGGGAGGGGGTGGAGCTGCATGGGAATTCTATATGAAGATCTGAGCCCAGGAGGGCAGTGGAGGCCCCAGGAAGCGATGATGATGTTGTTGCTGAGGGAGGGGCGCACCCAGAGATTCGGGCAGGAAAGTAGAGGGATGTAGTGGGAGCGGTTTCTGGGAATGGAGGGATGGGGGAGGGATATGGAACCGCTCTTCAGTCCCGAGTGGGGGAGAGGGAGAGGGGAAATGAAGTCCCGGTGGCATTCTGGAAGGATGGGGACATACTGGGGGGGGGGGGGGCCCACCGGGGGGGGGGGGGGGCGGGGGGGGGGGGGGGTATTACGGGGGGCGCGGGGGCCCAGGAAGGAGGGGAGGGGCCGGGGCGGGGGTGCGGTGTTCTTGAGGGGCGGGGGCATATTGCGGGGGCTTGGGGACCCAGGAAGGAGTGGAGGGTGTTCTGGGGGGACGGGGGCATACTTCGGGGGGCTCGAGTTCCCCAGGAGGAGTGGAGGGCCCGGGGTGGAATGGGAGCGCTGCCAGGGAGCCTCGGGGAAGGGTGGGGACCCCTCCCAGGGCTCAGCCAGGGTCCTAGAGGGACGAGGAAGGCTCACGGAGCTGGGTGGAGGGATGAGTCCCCCTTACCTCCACTCTGCCCCGGGCCAAGCCACGAAGCTTGTTCCAGTCGAGCTGGAAGGCGGCAAAGAGTCCGGGGAGGAGAATAAGCGGCAGCAGGCGACGCATGGGGCCGGGGGCTGGGGGATCGGGGCCGGGGGCAGGGACTGGGGCGGGGGTCCGAGCAGGAGCCGAGCTCCGAGCTCCGAGCTCCGAGCTGGGCTGGGCACGGCCGGCCGGAGCGGGCGCAGATGCAGAGAGAATGCAGAAGGGAGCGGGGGCTTGGCGGGGAGGGGGAGCGCCACGTCACAGTTCCGGGAGGGGGTGGGGCCGGGGCCAGGCCGGAGAGACCCCGCCTTCAGGCCGTCCGGTCCCTCCTCGGGGCCCCGCCCGGCGCCCGCGGCTCGCATCTCCCGCATCGCGGGCCACCCCGGCCCTTCATTCCGATGCCGCAGGCACCTGACCTTCCCCCCAGCCCCCCCCCCCCCGGACCTCCATCCCAGCCCCCAGGCCAGCAACTGGGGGAGCCAGATAGAGTGAGCTGGACACGAACGCGCTCAGGTGAGTCCCAGGAGACACAGAGAACGGCCGGGGCCGTTTAATGAAAAGGTCAGGGGGGAGAGGGGTCAGGAAACGGTCCGCGGTGGTGGCCGGGGGACCGGACTCGTTCCCAGAGCCTCTGCAGGCTGTACAAACCAAGTTCCTCCCATGTACCTTGTGAGGCAGCGAGTGCAGAGGCTATTAGCCTTATTTGACGAATGGGGAAACTGAGGGAGGCTCAGAGACAGGAGTTGAGGCCCCTCCCAGCTCTGACATCCCCTGTTCTCAGGCCCCTCCCAGCCCTGACATCCCCT
>NW_027187465.1:881578-893630 GCF_028583685.1 Petaurus breviceps papuanus | reverse complement strand
GGGCCTGAGAACAGGGGATGTCAGGGCTGGGAGGGGCCTGACATCCCCTGTTCTCAGGCCCCTCCCAGCCCTGACATCCCCTGTTCTCAGGCCCCTCCCAGCCCTGACATCTCAGGCCCCTCCCAGCCCTGACATCCCCTGTTCTCAGGCCCCTCCCAGCCCTGACATCCCCTGTTCTCAGGCCCCTCCCAGCCCTGACCTCCCCTGTTCTCAGGCCCCTCCCAGCCCTGACATCCCCTGTTCTCAGGCCCCTCCCAGTTCTGACATTCCTTGCTCTGAGGCCCAGACCCTAACCCTACCTCCATCTCAGCCTTTCAATTCTACCCCAACCTAGCTCCCCCAGCCTAGTTCCTCAGCCTGGCCCATCACCAGAATACCTTTCTAATGTCGAGAAGGGGGGAGGGTGGCAAATGGAAAATAAAACCCCAAGGGCCAGGTTTCAATACCAGCACTAGTCAGCAGAGGGGGGATGTCGCCCGCAGAGCCTCAGCCCGAGGGTAATTATAATCACAGCAGCACTCCAGAAAGAAAAATGTCAGGGTGTGGGAGGGTCCTCAGAACAGGGAATGTCAGAGCTGGGAGGGGCCTGAGAAGAGGGGATGTCAGGGCTGGGAGGGGTCTCAGAACAGGGGATGTCAGGGCTGGGGGAGGGGCCTCAACTGGGAACATGAGCAAGTCACTCCTGTCTCTGAGCCTCTCTCAGTTTCCCCATTGGTAAAATAAGGCTAATAACCTCTTCACTTGCTGCCTCACAAAGTGAATGGGAGGAAATAGGTTTGTACAGCCTGAAGATGCTCTGAGAATGTGAGTTATGTCCCCCCAACCATCGTGGACCTTTTCCTGATTTCCTCCAGTTGCTAGTACCTTCTCTCCCTCCTGACCTTTTCTATTAAACTACCTCTGTATTTTGTGTGCTATTCACCTCTTTGTTTCCTAGAATTCATTTTAACTCATTAATTTCCACTTCATTTTATCTGTCTCCCTCAGTTGAACAATAAAAAATAAAAATAAAATTCTCCTAGAAATTTGCAGAGTCTGGGGCGGCCAGGTAGCACAGCGAGTAAGAGCACCGGCTCCAGTGTCGGGATGACCTGGGGATGGAATCCGGGCTCTGACACTTAGCACCCACCCAGAAACACCTGGCCGTGTAACCTTGAGCAAGTTACTTAACCCCAATTGCTCATTAAAAAAAAAAAAAAAGATTTGCAGAGTCTCAGAAAACAAATGCCCACATTAATGGTGTCAGAAGATGGGTGTTTCCTGGTGCCTTTGGAGACCACCTCACTCTGGGAGGTGGGGAGGAGTGAGTTTCAGCTTCTGTTTCCAGGCTCCTGATTCCCCATTACAGTGATCAGAGTTTAAAGTCTTTCCAAACTCTTTGTTCTTAGACAGTTGTTATCATCTGATAAATTGTTATAACTGACTTCACTCTGCCTCAGCTGTCACAGATGTCTTCTCAGTTCCAGCTCAAACTGTCCATTTTGTAATTCCTCATAGCCCCATGGCAATCCTTTACAATTCATATCACAATATGTTTAGACATTCCCCAATAAGTGGGCATCTCTTTAGTTTTCAGCTCGAGGCTATTATCAAAAGAATATTTTTGTAGCAATGGATGCTAGCTTCTAGGTGGCTTAGTGGATAGAGCTCTGGGCTTAAAGTCAGGAACTCTTAGTGAGTTCAAAATTGGCCTCAGACACTTAACTCAAGCTCAAGTCACTTAACCTTGTCTGCCTCTGTTTCCTCATCTATGAAATGAGCTGAAGAAGGAAATGGCAAACTACTCTAGCATCTTTGCCAAGAAAATCCCAAATAGGGTCAGAAGAGTTGGGCACAACTGAACAATGACACTCTTTCTTTGACCTCTTACAGGCTATAGCTAGGTCAAATGGCATGGACTGTTTAGTGACTTTGAGAGCATAGCTCCAAAGTATTTTCATAAAGACCAAACTGTTTCACAGCTCCACCAACAATGTATGGGTGTACCTATTTTTCCATGGCCTCTCCAATAGTTGTCATTTTCATCTTTTGTCGTCTTTGCTAATACCGTGTTTCCCTAATAATAAGACCTATCCCGAAAATAATCCCTCCCCTTACTGTGTAAGATTCCTCTAAAATAAGCCCTCCCCCGAAAATAAGCCCTATTGAGATTGCTACTGTAGTGAAGGTGATCCCCTGCGCTACACGCTACATTACGGTACCCTCTGTATGCACCGCCCCCCCCCCCCGTGAAACACACGCGGCGCTCCAAGCTGCATCCAATCAGAGCTGCAGCAGTGAGCACGTCATCCTGTTCTTCCCCAGTGATCTGCTTATTGAATAAAGGTACTTTTTTTTGTTCACATTTACCTGTTTATTAAAATTGCTGTCAATGTTCATTAAAATAAGCCCTCCCCTGAAAATAAGCCCTCTGGTGTTTTTCTGTCCAAAAAAATTAATAAGACAGTGTCTTATTATCGGGGAAACATGGTATGATAGCAGAAACTAAGAGGTGCTTTATTTTGGATTTCTCTAATTATACACCTCCATCTCTCTATTCTGCATTTTCAATGATTGTCCCCCATAACGAAACTCTCTCCTTATCTCTGCCTCCTGTCTTCCTTTAAATCTTCACTAGAATTACACCGCCTTCAAGAAACCTTTTCTGGTTCCCCTTAATGCTAGAGATCTTCTCCAATTTACCCTGCCTATATCTTCTGTTCATAATTGTTTGTCTGTTGTCTCACTCATTAGACTGTGTGCTCCTTGAGGGCAGGGACTCTCTTTTGTCTTGATATGATTTGGAGGATTGGAGGATTTTAATTTGACATGATTTGGAGGGATTTAGAGCATTTTTTCATATGTACAGCCTGGATTTCTTCTTTTGAAAACTGCCTGTTTATATGCTTTGACTATTTATCTATTGAGGAATGGTTCTTAGTCAAATAAAATGTAACCAATTCCTTATATATTTTGATTATTAGACCTTTAGAAACTTGCAGCAAAGATTCCCCCTTCCCAGCTACCTGTTTCTCTTATGACTTTAACTACAATTGTTTGTTTGTATAGTAATTCATAAATTTTACATATTTTCCCTTTTTCTCTTCTGTAAGCCTCTCCTTCCTTATTTATTTTGTCTGTTCTTATATGTATTGTCTGCATCCCCTCTGGAGTCCTTGACCCAACTCTCACTTGAATTGGTAAGTCAGCTCCCAAAGCAAGGCTATATCTCCCCTTCAGAAGACTATGGGCACCCATGAGGGGTTGAAGCTGTTTTCTAATGCTGACTCAATTCTGGTGCATTCTCCCAGCATCAGCTGCTTCTTGGCCGATTGTCTTCATATCATCCAACCAGTTCCGATAACATCTCCTCAGTTTCACCAATACCATCAGTTAGTGGCCCCATATCATTTAATCAATTAACTTTTACTAGAGGGACATTTATTCAGAAGATATGGCAAGAACATTAAGTTTCAAACCCATCCCTCTGAACTAAAGGAACATTCTCCTCTCTTCTCCATCTTTGGAGAGAATGAGCTCGAATTTCCAAGTTCCCTTCCAAATGCATATGACCAATGGCCAGCGTCTATACCAATACATCAATCCCCAGCTAGGCTGGATGAAGTGGTTTACTCCTCAGGGCCACCTTGATACACTGGGCCACACTCAGGCCCAGACTCCACTTCCTAGACCCCTGCTACTCTCCTGACCACAAGGTCCACAAGGTCCCAGCCTAGTCCATTCCACTTCCAACACCCCTTCCACAAATAAAGCAAGGAATTCTTACCATCAGCATCAGTGAGTTCATGCTCTCTCTACCTGAAGGTCTACGAAGTCTCTTACCTCCTCCCTTGAACACAGCAGGACAATGAACGAGATTGAGTTATCTCTGTGGGAGTCTGTTGCATCCCGCTCAGCAGTCAGGCCGGTAGGTCACACAGTGAGCTAAATGGCAATCATGGAATGCTGGTGCTCATCCCAAAGCTCTCCCAGGAGATCCATCAGGCAGAGAACTCTCTGCATGATCCTAAGGGCTGGGCTCTCATTGACTAAGCTCCCATTCATTACATGTGTGTGTTGTCTGCTGTGAAAGAACGTAAGTGCAGTGAGGACAGGGACCATTTCACTTTCACATGTGTATCCTCAGTGACTATAATATGATAGTTATTTAATAAACACTTGCTGGGTAGGCAAGAGCCAATATGGACTTTTCAGAAGACTTTAGGGGGATGTAAGGTGGATCAGACCAAACAAAGGAGGCTTTGAGCACAGGCTTGGTGATGGACCATATCAATAGGAGAAAACAAAGGTCCCATCTTGTCACAACCCTCCTCACTCATCATACTCCAGTGGCTCCCTATTACCCACAGAAGTCTCTGTTTGGCTTTCAACATTCTTTATAATCTGGCCTTTCCAACCTTTCCAGACTCCTTATACCTCACTCTCTTTGATCCAGGGACCCTGGCCTCCTGGCTGTTCTGAAAATAAGACCCTCCATCTCTGGGCTCTGGGCATTCTCTCTGGCCATCCCCCATGTCTGGAACCCATTCCCTCCTGGGGGAACCAGGAGATAGACTGCTCCAACCCTGATTTACCTGGCTTCCTTTAGGTACCAGCTAAAATCCCCTCCTTCTATAGGAAACCTTTCCCAATGTCTCTTAATTCCAGGGTCTTCCCTCTGTTATTATTAATAACATTAATAGTTAATAGCAACAATCATTAGTCAATGATAGTGACAATAATTACTAATAAAGGGGGGAATGAATATTCCCTCCGTTAATACCATATTATACATAATTGTATATATTTGTGTTCACATTTGTCTCCCCCACTAGAATGTAAGCTTCTTGAGGGCAAAGACTGTCTTTTTCCTCTTTCTCTATCCCCAACCCTTAGTGCATGATAGGCACTTAATACATGTTTGTAGATTGATTGATTTGGATTCAGGGACCTGAGTTCACATCCCAGCTCTGCTAACTTGCTCCCCATGTGACCTACGTCTCTTAGTCTCAGTTTCTTCATCTGTAAAGCGAGGGGACTTGACCATGCAGCCTCAGACCTCTACCAGCTCTAGGTCAGTGTTCCTGGCCTGGCGTGTAAGATGGTGCCCCTAGGAATGACAGGGTTAGGATTTTCACCACTAGAGGGAGCCCCAATACCTGTGAGACCACGACTTCTCTTCCACACAAAGCTTTTCCTGATTCCCTTAGTCCTAGGAGCTCTCTCCCTCTTCCTTAAATTAAATTTCCATACAGATCTGCGTGCTTGTTGTATTTCCCAGTAGAATGTAAGCTCTCTGAGGGCAGGAACTGTTTTCACTTTTCTCTTTGCATTCACATTGCCTAGAGTCATGCCTGACACATAATAGAGGGTTAATAAATGCTTGCATCCTTCCCTTCTTGTATCCCCAGAGTACTTAGTACAATACTCGACACATAGTAGGTCCTCAATAAACGTTTCTTGAACTGAACTGGGTCTTTAAGCTAACACTGAGTGCTTTATACATACGTAGAAGTTTAAATAGAGACACCTTGGATCCCAATCTGCACATAGTTCAAGCCCTGAGTCTAAAGAAAAAATCAGCAGCCCTTCACTGAGCCATGTATGTCCACCCCCAAATCTCCCGGGCCAGAACACATGGCCAGCTCCCTGGGATCATCTTTGTTACAGATAACTGTGGATGAGTCAGGTTGTTATTATTACATTTGTCCTTCATTCTCGAAGAGGACCATGGCGTCACAGCAGTGATAACATGTCTTGGAGTTGACTTTGACTTCAGTGAGGGAGGCTGTGCAAGGCCACCAGCCTCACTTTCTCCTCCAGAGCCATCTGGGTCCAATGACCTGATATTCATCAAGTTGACTGGAGGTGTGATATCTGAAGAGAACCTTCATCACTTCAAGAAGGGGGAGTACAAGAGTTCAGATGAAAAAGATCTGAGGGTCTCAAGTTCCATAGTCACCATCTGGTAGGGCAGCCAAGAAAATGGATACCATCTTAGGCTGCTGTAACAGGAGGTTAAGTATGGACATCTTCCATCCTGTGACCACCCATGAAGAGAAGCCATAGTGAGCAGGACTGGCACCCCCCTCAGAACCCAGCTGGAGTAGTAAGGTCCATCCAGAGCATCACATCTTAGTGTAAGGGTAGAGGCCATGGAGTCAATCAATCAGTCGTCCCATGTGCCTCAGATAACTTCTATCACATGATACCTCCATCGAGTTCAACCAACAGAGGCATGAAATAGCAAGGTTTAAACACTTTTATTGAGTCAGTCAATTAAAGGCTAGAAGAAAGAAGTCCATAATTAATTGAAAAATCCTACAAAGCCATGAATGAAAATTTTCAGGAAGTATGTTCAGATTGGTTGAGAAGATATAGTTATGCCCTGTGGAATTTGCATAAAACCAGCATCTGGGTATCTGGCAGCATAGAGTTGAAGGTTCCCCAGCCACTCTTCACCCACCAAGGAGTCTTGAGGGGGCTGCAGGGAGGGCAGAGGAGAAAAGCCAGGACCCTAGACTTGCCTCAGCCTCTGTCTCAATCTCCTCCCTTCCCGTTTGACCACAGAATAACACTGTGGACTTTTTCACTGCTGTCCTCACTAGCCTAGCAGCAGTGTCTACACTGGGACCCAAGGACAAAGAGACACGCTGATTCTTTAAGGCACTGTGAGAAGCGCAGCAGAAGCAACCTAACCTTGAGAACTAAAGCTAAGGGACCTCTAGGAGCCATCCTTCAGTATCTCTGCCAAGAAGACCCCGAAGGGGGTCATGAAGAGTCAGACACAACTGAAGGACTGAACAACATGTGCCAAGGGCAGTGCTAAGTTCTGGGCATACCAAGAAAAGCAAAAGCTGGTCCCAGCTCTCAGGGAGATCACTGTAAAAAGGGGAGACACCCTGAAAACACTGGGGACAAATCTGCCTGCTGAGGCCCCATCTACCTTCATTGGGTAATATTCTCCATCCGCCAGTCTTGAAATGACTTTGGATAGAATTTGTACTAATGTATGTGGTCTGTGTTGGTCTGCCCAATAGAAATCACAGGCTTCTTGAGAGAAGAGACAGTCCCATTTTTGTCTTTGTATTTCTAGTGCTTATAACGGTGACTGACACATAGTAGACACTTAATAAATGCTTAGGTAGATGGGTGAATAAGTGAATGGATGGATGGATGAATAAGTAGATGAATAAGTAGACAGACAGATGTATCAATGGATGGATGGATGGATAGGTGGGTGAGTGGGTGAGTGGATGACTAAATAAATGGATGGAGAGATGGACAAATGGATGAATAGATGGATGGATGATGGATGGATGATGGATGAATAGATGGATGGATGGACGGACGGATGGATGGATGGATGGATTCCTCCAGGAAATAGCAAGAGAGGTATCCAAAAGAAGAAGCAGTGAGAATCCAAAGGAATTGACTAACTTTCTTTTTGAAAACTTCTCTGGGGTTACTTCCCTATAATAGGTTCATAGATTTATAAAGAATTAATTTAAAGGCATTTTTTTGGAGGGCTATTGGGGTTAAGTGATTTGCCCAAGGTCACAGGCTAGTTTTTGTGTTGTGTCTGAGGTCAGATTTGAACTCAGGTCCTCCTGACTCCAGGGCTGGTGCTCTATTCACTGCGTCACCTAGCTGCCCCTAAAAGCACTTATTAAGCACTTACTGCATGCCAGTCACTGTGCTAAGAGATAGGGATGCACACACAAAAGCAAAGGAACCAGGGGGTGGTTAGTAAGTGAAATCCTATATCCAGAGATTTATTCCTAGTTTCCAGGACTGGGAGTGTTGATGTGATCACCATTCCCAGAGCTAGAAGAGGAAAGTGGGGTGGCACAACCCAAGGGCCAACTTCATTATGTCTAGCACTGACCAATCAGAAACAAACAGGGTTCTACAGCACGGTACCAGGTAAGGAGGCAGAAAAAGAGACCTGGATTATCCAGTACATTCTACAAAGAAGGAAACTGAGGCCCAGGCAAGTTCACATTGTTCTCCGGTGGGGAAATAGTAAACAACAGACTCAGAAATTGAATTTGTATCATCCCACTGGATCCTTGGGGTCACTCTTTGGGGAAATGGTGTTTATGATGTCTGAGCACACAGCTGCATCTGCCTCCCTCAGACTCTTCTGTTACCAAGGCCCCTTAAAAGCTTTCATTTGGACACACTAAGAGGCCATAATAAAAAGACAGAAGCGAAGCATTCTCATGGGAGCAGAAGCATCTGCGTAAAGACAATGAGCTAACTGGTGTGTGGCTTCTGGACAGTTCCCTCTATACTCCTGTGAAAATAGGATGTCGGGGGCAGCGAGGTGGCGCATTAAATAGAGCATTGGCCCTGGAGTAAGGAGGACCTGAGTTCAAATACGACCTCAGACACTTAACACTAAACTTGCCGTGTGACCTTGGGCAAGTCACTTAATCCCAATTGCCCAGCTTTCCCCCCTCCAAAAAGCAAAAAAAAGAAAAAGAAAAAACGAAAATAGGATGTCAGGGCTGAGAGGGCCTTAGAACAGGGGATGGCAGGGATAGGGAGGGCCTTAGGAGCCATTAAATCCAAATTCTTTGTTTTCCAGAGGAGGAAACTAAGGCCCAAAGAAGGGAAGTAGATTGCTCAAGATTACCCCATCATCATCGCTGACACCAAAGCCAAGAAAGAACAATTACCAGAACCCTGACCCTGCAGTCTGAAAAACCTGAGTTCAAATCCAGCCTTAGACACTTCCTAGCTGTGTGACATTGGGCAAGTCACTTAACCTCTCTCTGCCTTCGTTTCCCCATCTGCAAAATGTAGATAATATCTCCCAGAGTTGTTTTGAGATAATATTTACAATTGTTTTGCAAACCTTTAAGTGTTCCATGAATGCCACCTGATGGGGTAATTTTACTTCCCCCCATTTAGGGCCTTGACTCCTGGCCTTCAAGGTCTAGGAAATGCCACAGATGGACGTTTTGTTCAGGGCCCTCCGGTTGCCTACTCAGCCTGCTCCTGTGCCCTCTTGCGTCTGCCTGCCCGTATCTGAGGGCAGCTCCTTTCTGACCCCTGGGGCTCTCCTGGGGTTGCCCTTCCAGCTGTGCCATCATGATGCTGGCCCTCTCTACACAAGGGGCCTTTTACACCCCACCCATAATGGCCAAGGGGCAGAGAAGTCAGAGTGATTGAGATGTCAGAACTTTTAGGGCACTGAGAGCAGACAGGCTAGGATTCAGGGGAAGCCCTGCCCCTGAGGGAAGGGGGCCAGAATTCAGTGGCTCAGCTCCTCTACCTCTCCAAAAAACCTTCTCTCATTCAACACTCACTGTGACCTCACAAGGTAGGTAGGACAATATTTTTTCAGACGAGTCAATATAGCCCAATACAGAGGAGCATCACATTTGGAGACAGGGGAACTAGGTTTGAATCCTGAGTCCGCCACACCTGGCTGTATGACTCTGGGCAAGTCCCGTGCCCTCCCTGGGCCTCATTTTTCTCCCCTGTGAAATGGTGAAATTAGGTGTCACAGTGGGTAGGATGCTGGACCTGGGTCGGGAAGACCTGAGTTCCAATGCAGCCCCAGATACTTGAGCAGCTCTTAACCCTGAAGAAGTGTTAGTTGGCCTCAGTTTGCTCATCTGTAAAATAAGAATGATAATAGCACCTATCCACCTCACAGGGGTGGGGACCAAATGCAACAGAGCACCAACCATTCTGGAGAGTGGTTTGGAACTATGACCAAAGGGCCGTCAGACTGTGCACACTCTGTGGCCCAGCAGCACCACTGCTAAGTAAAAAAGAGATAAAAGAGAAAAGGGCCCCCATGTCCAAAAATATCTATAGCAGCTCTTTTTGTGGTGGCCAAGAGCTGGAGATTGAAGGGATGGCCATCAACTGGGAAATGGTGTGGTGTATGATCGTGCTATAAGAAATGATGGGCAGGCAGAGTTCAGAAAAACCTGGAAAGTCTTACATGAACTGATGCTGAGTGAAGTGAGCAGAACCAGGAGAACATTGTACATAGTGACAGCAACATTGTATGGTGATTAACTGTGATAGGACTTAGCTCTTTTCAACAATACAACGATCCAAGACAATGCCAAGACTCATGATGGAAAATGTCCACATCCAGAGAAAGAACTAAGGAGTCTAAAGGCAGAAGGAAGCGCACCGTTTTCACTTGTTTTGTATTTGGGCGGGGAGGGAGGGGGTTGGCGGTTTTTCCCCTTTTGTTCTGTGTCTTCTTTGACAACATGGCTAACATGGAAATACGTTTACATGATTGCACATGTGTAACCTATATCAGATCCCCTGCTGTCTTGGAGAGGGGGAATGGGAGGGGAGGAGAGGGAATAAAAAGGAGGGAGAAAAAACATTGAAACTCAAAATCATATTTTAAAATGAATGTTACCCACACAAATCCTCGGCATGCCTGTCTATCACTAACAAAAGCCAACAGCAAGAGATAGAAAGAGAAATTCCATTTAAAGTTACTGAAGGCATTAGGAAATATTTGAGAGTCTACCTGCCAAAACAAACCCAGGAACTATATGAGCACAATTACAAAACACTTTTCACACAAATAAAGTCAGATCTAAAAAATTGGAAAAACATCAGTTGCTCATGGTTAGGCCGAACTAATATAATAAAAATGACAATTTTACTTAAATTAATTTACTTATTTAGTGCCATACCAATCAAACTACAAAAAAAAAATTTTTATAGAAAAAATAATAACAAAATTCATCTGGAAGAACAAAAGGTCCAGAATATTAAGAGAATTAATGAAAAGAAATGCTAGGGAAGGTGACCTAGCTATTCAGATCTTAAACGGTTATTATAAGGGAACAATCATCAAAACTACTTGATGCTGGCTAAGAAATAGAGTGGTGGATCAGTAGCTTAGGTACACAAGATACAGTAGTCAATGACCATAATAATCTACTCTTTGATAAACTCAAAGAATCCAGCTCCTAGGAAAAGAACTCACTATTTAACAAAAACTGCTGGGAAAACTGGAAAATAGTATGGCAGAAACTGGGCATAGACTGATATCTTACACCATATATTAAAATAAAGTCAAAATGGGTACATGATTTAGCTATAAAGGCTGATACTATAAGCAATCTGGGAAATCGAGGAGTAGTTTGCCTGTCAGATTTATGGATAAGAGAAAAATTTATGACCAAACAAGAGAAAGAGAGCATTACAAAATGCAAAATGGATAATTTTGATTACATTCGATTGAAAAGTTTTGGTACAAACAAAGCCAATGCTATCAAGATTAGGAGGGAGGAAGAAAACTGGGAAAGAATTTTTATAAGTAGTGTATCTGATAAAGGCCTCATTTCTAAAATATACAGAGAACTGAGCCAAATTTATATGAACAGGCAATTTTCAGAGGAAGAAATGAAAGATATTTATAGTCTTATAAAAAATACTCTAAATCACTATTGATTAGAAAAATGAAAATGAAAACAATTCTCAGGTACCACATCTCACCTGTCAAATTGGCTAGCATGACAAAACAGGAAAATGCTAAATGCTGGAGAAGATGTGGAAAAATTGGAACACCATTGCATTGCTGGTGGAGTTGTGAACTGGTCCAACCATTCTGGAGAGCAATTTAGAACTATGCCCAAAGGGCTATAAAAATGTACATACTTGGGGTGGCCAGGTAGCACAGCAAGTAAGAGCACTGGCTCCAGTGTTGAGAAGACCTGGAGATCGAATCCCGGGCTCAGACACTTAGCACCCACCCAGAAACACCTGGCCGTGTAACCTTGAGCAAGTTACTTAACCCCAATTGCTTAGGGGTGGCCAGGTGGCTCAGCGAGTAAGAGCACCGGCTCCAGTGTCGGGATGACCTGGATCAAATCCGGGCTCAGATACTTAGCACCACACCCAGAAATAACTGGCTGTGTAACCTTGAGCAAGTTACTTAACCCCTATTGCTTTAATAAAAAAAAAAATGTGCATATTCTTTGACCCAGCAATACCACTTCAAGGACTGTATCCCAAAAAGATCATACAAATGGGAAAAGGACCCATATACACAAAAATATTTATAGCAGCTCTTTTT
>NW_027187465.1:874358-881478 GCF_028583685.1 Petaurus breviceps papuanus | reverse complement strand
GCAAAGAATTGGAATGCCCATCAATTGGGGAATGGCTCATATGAATGTAATGGAATACTATTGTGCTACAAGAAATGGGGAGCAGAAGAAATTTATAATAACCTGGAGAGACTTATATAAACTGATGCTGAGTGAGGGGAGCAGAGCCAGGAGAACATTGTACACAGTTACAGACACATCATATCTGTGATGACTGAGGTTGATAGATTGGGCTCCTTTCAGCAATGCAAGGTTATAAGACAACTCCAAAGGACTCGTGATGGAGAGGGCTGTCCACATCCAGAAAAGGAAGTCTGGAGTCTGAATGCAGATGGAAGCAAACGACTGGCTCTCTCTCTTTTTCGTTTCATTTTGTTTTGTTCCTTCTTCCTTGCTATTCATCCCATTGGTTATAATTCTTCTTTATAACCTGACTAATGTTTAACATGAAGTTTAACATATAGAACCCATATCGAATTCAAACATTATAAACATAATGTTTAACATATAGAACCCATATCGAATTTCATGCTGCCCTGGAAGGGAGGGGAGGGAGAAAATTTGGAACTCAAAAACTTGTGGAACTAAACGTTATAAACTAAAAATAAATAAATTTAAAAGGAAAAAATTAATGTTAAGAACTATCTTCACATGTAATTGGGAAAAAATAAAACACTGTTTACAAAAATACAAATTTTTTAAAATTCTGAACTTTACAGAGACCAAATTACACGACCTTTCTAAATCCATAGTAGAACTGAAAAAAGAAGTTTGTGCAGGAAAATGAAGGTCTCTCTTACGGACCCCTTGCTTTTCTTTCTAAATGTAATAAACTTAACTTGTAACCTTCAAAAAAAATAGAATTGGAGTTAGAAAGTGTCAGGGTCAAATCCTTCTTCCAACACTTAGGAGCTATGTGACCTTGGGCGAGTCATAGAACCTGGACCTCAGTTTTCCTCATCTGTAAAATGAAGGAGTTGACTTTAGTGGTCTCTTCCCATTCTAAATCTCCGGTCTCTGAGGCCAGGTCCAGAGGCTCCAAAAGGCAGATGGACTTTACTGCACGGTCCCACCCTGAGCCAGGGTCTGAGCCCAGCCAGCAGAGGCTGCTGAGTGCTGGACAGAGCACCTTTCACTGACCCCCATGGGCTGTGGCTCCCAGCCACACTCTCCAGAGGCCCCTTTGCATGAGAGGCACCGAATCTCAAAGGGCCATTAAGCCACCTCATTCCCTTCCCGGCCTCCAGGGAGAAGCTAAGATGCTCTTAAGAGGTCTTGGGGCTGGGAGATATCTGACATCATCTGGAAGCTGAGGCCCAGAGAGAGCAGGTGGTTTGCCAAGGTCGTCCAAATAGTAGCCAAAATAAGAAGCATCTGCCCACCTCCTGAGGGTGTGGTGAGGAGTAAAGGGGAACAGGGCAGTGTGGCGTAATAGCCAGGGCACCGGACTGTGGCTCTGCGCCCCATCCCCTTCCCCCTCAGCCTCCCCACCCCCATGCCTGCTTCAAGTCCCAGAGTGGAGGGAGGAGAGGTTCAGAAAACAATCAGGGCTGGGAGGGGCCTTCCGGAGGGCTCAGTCTCACTGCAGCCGCTGTTCCCTCCCCACCGCCCATCTCCTTCTGGCAGCTGGCCCCCCCCCCCCCCCCCAACCCCCCCCCCCCAGTGCTGCCACCTTGAGCCCGAAGCCTGTTATCACGGCCCCTGAGTCACGGCTCCAGCTGCCCAAATATAGATCCTGTGAGCAGTTCCCCTTCCCCCCAGTCTGGGGCCTCAGATCTCCCTCTAGCCTGGACCCTTCAGGTGAGGCCTCTGGGCCCCCCCCCCCTCAGGTTTCCAGATCAGGCCATTTGGGTGAGAGGTCTACCCTGTACCCAACAGCTTTCAGGTACAGAGAACCTCCCGATTCTCTTCACTCCCATTTCTGGAGCCCAGCCCAGAAGGACCTGCTCTTCTCATGACAGCTACAGGAAGAGTATTATTAGCATGCATATAGTTATCCCACTTTACAGCTGGGGAAACTGAGGCCCAGAGGGGTAGTGACTTGGTGGCATCCTCACAGATTTGAAGCTGGAAGAGACCTAGGATGTCAGCTAGTCCGATCCCCTCATTTTCTAGACGAGACAAACTCAGAGAGTTAAAGGGCTTAGTCTGAGATCACACAGCCAGCCAGTGACAGGGGCAAGATTTGAACCCAGGTCCTCATATACAAGATCCAGCTTTCTTTCTACTGAACCACTTCATCTCTTGAAGTCATTCCTTCATTGGTCTAGCTAATAACCTACTGAATGCTTACTAAGCCCAGAGCTTTGTGGGGAAATGGGAGCATTATAGAAGACCAAGTCCCCCTCCTCATGAGGCCCATCAAGTCAGAGGGTCATAGAATCATAGATTTGGAGGTGAAAGGGGACCCAGAGGTCTCATTTTACAGAAGAAGAAACTGAGGCACAAAGAGGTTAAATGATCCACCCAAAGCCCCATAGGGAGTGAGTGGGGGCTTCTGACTCCCAATGCAGCATACTTTCCACTCTTATCAGTCTGAGGTATAGGGTGGCTCTCTCAAGTCTTCTAGAGAAGTTTGCTGAGGCTGAAAGTACTCTGTGGAGTCCAAGCTCACAAGCCTCCATCAGTGTGCTTACTTACCTTTAGTGGTCACAGCACACAATGAGTCCATAGCAAAGGTATTTAATGAAATGGTACAATAAAAAATGTTGCAAGAGAGTATCTGCCCTATGAACCTAGGACACGCTACCACAAATATAAGCTCCATCAGTGGGTCAGTCAGTTAATAAGCACTTATTAAGCACCTGCTGTGTCTGGCAACGTTATGAAGAGACACATACACAGGAAACGTGAGCAGGCTCCATATGTGGAGGGTGGGCTCTTGCCTACAGCACAGCAGGGCAGCTGATGCCTTCTGATGACGTCAGCGCCCTGCTTCCACCAGCCTCACTCACCAATAGGTTCTTTGGGCATGCGGTCTCTGCTGGACACAGTTTGCCTAAAGGCTGGAATGTTCCTTTGGCTCTTTTTGGAAAGCACCTGCCCTTGCCTTAGCCACATGACCAGCAACAGAAAAAAGGAAATCAATCTTTTTGGTTTGTTGCTAGAGAAGCCTGTCCATTCCTTTCCAGAGTCTCCTCTGGAAAAAAATCTACCATCCAGCCAGATGTCCTTTGTCCCCAAGTGCAGGACATAGAATAAGACCACCTTCTAGTTAACTAATATCATAGCAATTCATCTTTTCTTTGGACTCAAGCATCTTGGTCCAGAGGTTCTGAAACTCCCTTTTAGAGACATCATTCTGACTCCTGGTGAGTAGACCCCATGATTCCAAGTTTTTAACTCTGAAGCCTAGGTTACACGTGGGCATTATACACAGTAAGGGTATTTGCCCCCCAAACTACCAAACATCTCTGGAATTTGAGGTCCCCACATTTTTCAACTGTATATCCCCCCTCCACTCTCTAGTGCAAACAAGGGAGTAGAGGGAGGCAAAGCTCTGCCCAGAGGCAAGGTCATTGTCTCTCCTACCTGCCTAGTCACATTCCATTGGGTCGACCAAGGCCAAAAGGGGCTTTGAGAGTTATAATTCATTCATTCAGTCAACTTGAACAAAGGCCAACTATGTGGCAGGTAGGGGCAGCTAGTTGGCATAGCAGATACAGCATCAGGTCTAGAGTCAGGAAGACTCATCTTTCTGAGTTCAAGTTTGGCTTCAGATGCCTACTAGCTGTGTGACCCTGGGCAAGTCACTTCACCCTGCTTGTCTCAGTTTCCTCATCTGTAAAATGAGCTGGAGAAGAAAATGACAAACCACTCCAGTATCTCTTCCAAGAAAACCCCAAATGGGGTCATGGAGAGTTGGACATGACTGAAATGTCTGAACAACAGCAACGTGCCAGGTACTGTGTGAAATGCTGAGGAGAAAAAGAAAAAAACAACAGCCTCTGTCCTCAAAGAACTTACATTCTATAGGGGTAGGGTGGGGGATAAAATGAACACTGAATAATAAATACAAACTTTATCCAAAACATAATTTCCCGGGGGGATATTGCTGATGACTGGGGAGATCCTAAGTTCTCATGCTGCTGTTCTTAGGAGAATATTTTTAGTGGCCTATCTAAAAATAATGACAACAAAAACTCACAATGGGAGCTCACAATAAAACAAGCAAACAGGCATAAAAATAGCCCATTTAATAGAGTTGGAATTGAATGTTCACAAAGTGTGGGTGGTGCGGAGGGTATTTCTTTTTTTTAATATTTTTTTCATTTGTATCGATAGCTTTTGTTTTTACATCATTTTCCATTTCCCAAGATGTCTCTCCCCCTCTCCCACCCAAAGAGCCATCCCTTTGAATAAATAAAAAGACGGGGAAAAAAACAGTTTAGCAAAATGAAGCATCATCAAATCAAGTCTGATAGCATGTGTAGCATTCCGCACCCTGCAGTCCCCCACCTCCTTAAAAAAAGGTAGGGAGGTACGTGTCTCTTCTTCATGTCAAGCTTGGTCATCAAAATTAAGCAGCTTTCTGTTTTGATTTTCTTTCTTTTTTTTTGTTCTCTCCTTTCATATTTATGTAGTATTTGTATATACTGGTCTCCAGGTTCCGCTTACTTCCCTTGGCACTAGTTCATAGAATTCTCCCTAAGCTTCTTTGAATTTTCCATACTGATCATGCATAGTAATATTCCATTACATTCAGGTATCATGATTTCTTGAACCATTCCCTAATCAGTAGGTACCTTGTTTGTTTCTAGTTCTTTGCTAACTCAGGTAAATGCTGCTAGAAGTGTTTTGGTGTATTTTTGTCAGTGACCTTGGAGTACATGCCTCTTCATGGGATATATCAGTGAAAAAATGTGGGCATTTTAGTCACTTTTTTGGCATAGCCTCAATTTCTTTCTAGAACATGTAGACCAATTCACAGCTATACCAACAATGCCTGTCTTTCCACAGCCCCTCCAACACTGACCATTCCCTCTCTTGATCATCTTTGCCAACTTGCTGGGTGAGATGAAACCTTGAGATTGTTGTGATTTTCATTTGCTTTATTATTGTGGTTTGTAGCAATCTTTTTTTCCCCAGCAACCAAACAGCATTCATCAAGCATTTGCTTTGTACCTAACACTTTACTAAGCACAAAGAAAATGCAAAAACATTCTATGCCCACAAGGATCTTATATTATTTAAAAATTTTTAAATAGGCTTTAAACATTACCATTTGTACATCGCTTACATTTTCCCCTCTGTCCTTTCTCTCTCTCCCCTAAATAGCTTCTTCCTTACAACATAGAATTTTTTTTTCTTTTAAAGAGGAAAAGGAAAAAAACCAAGTAAAACTGACCCTCTCCAAAGGAGCTGGGGGAGGCATCTTCTCTTCTTTCTTCTTTGTGGCCCAGTTTATTCTTTATAATTTCACCACATCCTGTTTCAATTGTTCTGTGGTCGTGGTTCTCTCCACAGACACCGTTGGAGTCATTTTTTAATATCCCGTTTTCTTACCTCTGCTGAATTCATTCTGCATCAGTTCAATATGACTTTCTATACTTCTCTGAATTCATCATAGTCATCATTTCTTACAGCACAGTAATATTCATTTACATTCATGTACCCAGGAGTGTGCTGGTAAATACTTAACTGGTTCTTTTGGGTGTGGTTGGGGTAATTGGGGGGAGGGTGTGTGGAATTTACACATGACACACTTTTAAGCTTAATTTGCATTATTAACATTTTAGCTATCACTTAAGCCTAGACAATCAAGAAAACTATAGATCAAACCCTGATTTGTAGCCTTTGCCAATTTCTTAGATATGACTGATCCCTCTGAAAATTTAACAGTAAGCTCCTGGAAAGCCAAGCAGGCTCCAGAACACCCCTTCTTGTTTAGCCATTACCCAATCAATGGGTGCCTCCTTTATTTCCAGTTCTTTGCTACCACTAAAACTTTGGCTACAAGTATTTTGGTATCTATGGGGGATTTCATTTCATCAATGAAATGATGGATATATGCCTATCAATAGAATCTAGAAGCCAAAGGGTAGGGGTACTTTAGTCGCTTTACTTGCATAATTCTAAATTCTTTTCCAAAATGGTTGGACCAATTTACAACTCTAACAACACTTGCCTAGCTGTCTATTATCCCACCAACATTGACAATTTTCATTTTTGCCATCTTTTCCAATTTGTTGATGTTATAGGAATGTAAATTTTTAAGATCTTCCCTGCTCCTAGGTTAAGTGAACTTGGAGCCTGTGGTGGGAGGCTTGTTTTTCAGGAAAGCCCGCACCTTGGTGCTTTGTGATTGGGCAGTAGGTCAAGAGGGTGGTTACATTCTCTGAGCCAGGAGAAGGCTTATATAAACCCTGATGGGAGGCTTTGCTTTGGGGCTCACTTTAAGAAGTGTTGTGTAATTTGACCAGATGAGACTCTGGGAAGCCATTGAGAGCCCCCCAGCTTTGAAAACCCAGATGTTGATGCTTCCCACTCTGGTAACTGTGATTTGGTATGGATATAATGGTTGGACAGTTTGGAAGCCTGTCTGCTTGATCTGTTTCTCTGTCTTGTAACTTCTGTCTGTATACTCTGAAGTTCGGGGTGCTGACCTTTTTCCCCTGAACTAGGTAAACGATATATGTTTGATTGATTAAAGTAAGCTTGTTAACTCATTTTGAGTTGCTTTCCTTTAGCAAAGCAGATCTAAGAACCCGTGCTAGCAGCCACCCTGGGGATGCTGGGGTGCTTGCTGCTACAGTTGATAGGGAGCAAAGCCTCAGAACTGTTTCAATGTATATTTCTCTTTTCATTAGTGATTTTAGCATTTTTTAGTAGTGTTAGCAAGTCTCATCAGAACTATTTGCTTATATCCTTTGAATAATGTATCCATTGCTGTTGGCCTTATACTGTGTTTCCCTGATAATAAGACACTGTCTTATTATGTTTTTTGGAAAGAAAAACACCAGAGGGCTTATTTTCAGGGAAGGGCTTATGTTGTCCTGCCTCAGCTCTCCTCCGCGGCACTGCTCTCAATGGCGCCAGCAAGCAAATCACTGGGGAAGAACAGGATGCCGCGCTCCAAGCTGCATCCAATCAGAGCTGCAGCAGTGAGCGCGTCATCCTGTTCTTCCCCAGTGATTTGCTT
>NW_027187465.1:864231-874258 GCF_028583685.1 Petaurus breviceps papuanus | reverse complement strand
AGGGGGGGGACGGTGCATACAGAGGGTACCATAATGTAGCGTGTAGCGCAGGGAATCACCTTCACTACAGTAGCAATCTCAATAGGGCTTATTTTCGGGGGAGGGCTTATTTTAGAGGAATCTTACACAGTAAGGGGAGGGCTTATTTTTGGGATAGGTTTTATTATCGGGGAAACACGGGTATATTCATGTTAGTTCCCTTTATATCTTGGATCCCAGACACTTTGCAGAGATATTTGATGAAATGATCCTCCACCCCTCCAATTAATTGCTTCCCTTTTTCTAGGAGAGACCTCTTGGAGATTGGCATTTGAGCTGACCCTGGAAGGATGCCATGGATTCTGAGGCAAAGATAAGGACAGTAGGTCCAGAAATGGGAGGTGGGAGGTCATGTGTTTTATGGGGAGCATAAGCATAAGACAGATCGTTTGTCTGGAAGGTAGAGTGCACAAAGAGTGGACACATTTGATGAGCCTGGAAGGGTCACCGAGAGCCAGACTGGGAAGGATTAGAATGCAGATCTTCTGATTCTCAGTCCAATGTCGTGCACAATAACTGCCTCCCCCTTTCCAGGTGCCTGCCTAGGCTTTCCAACAGGAAGAACTGAGCCCTTGAGGAAACCAGAAATGCAAGGCTGTCTATAGAGGCTTGGGATTCTAGGGGGTGGTTGGAAGGAGGGAAGGCACAGCAGGCATGGAGCATGGCCTGGGCAAAGTACAAGAGAGAGGAGATGAAACACCACGTACAGTGAACCACACCGAGGCCACTGTGGGTAAAAGGCACAAAGGAAGGGAGACTGAGGCCCAGTTTGAGAGGCTTCAAGTGCCCTTGAAGGAGGTTGTATTGTGTTACAGTTAGCCAGTGAAGATTCTTGAGGTGGCAGCTTGATCTCTTTTTTTAAAAATACATTTTTATTTCTCTCTCTTGCCTTTACATCCCCTGCACTTCCCACTGGCCCCCTCCCTCCCCTGGCCTCCCAGAGAGCCAAACCTTATTTTAAAAAGAGGAAGAAGAAAGTTCCCCAACACCTTATCTTAGTCTTACACCCCCTCAGGGTTGATAAGGCTGGCAGGCTCAGCCGCTGGACCTTTGCTTCAACTTTAAGGTGGCAAGACTGCCTAGCGGCATGGGACAGCTGCCCCCCTGCCCTCTCCCTTACTGCTGCTGCCATCCCCTGAGAGGCCAAATCCAGGCAACTCTGCCTCCCAGACTTCTCTTGTGTCTGTGCCCTGCTCCCTCTCCCTCACATGCTCTCCACACTAGTTCAGGACACTCCCAGCCCTGACACCCCGTGTTCTAAGCTCCCTCCCAGCCCTGACACCCCCTGTTCTAAGCTCCCTCCCAGCTCTGACATTCCTTATTCTAAGCTCTCTCCTAGCTCTGACATTCTAAACTCCCTTTCAGTTCTGACTTTCCCTGTTCTAAGCTTCCTTCCAGTTCTAACATTCCTTGTTCTAAGCTCCCTCCCAGCCCTGACATTCCCTGTACCTCTCTATTTGGCTCTCCCTTCTGCTATATTCTCAGATCTTGTCCAGTTCTGACAGTCAAGTGTGACAGTATGAAGATACACACTGTGGTATGAAGGCAAAGGACCAAGATCTGATCCTGGCTCTGACACTTACCACCAGTGTGCCCTGAGGCAAGTGACTCCTTCTCCTTGGGCCTTAGTTTCTTCATCTGTAAAATGGGGCATTTGGACAAGATTATCAGTAAGGCCTTCATTCCCAGGCTTGTTGACTGAAGGACTGATGATCCCATGACCTTCAATGTCCCTATAACAGGAGCCAAAGCAAGCCATGAAGAATCTGGCAGGCCCTTCTCCTGGAGCCCTAGCCCTCACAAGAGGGAAGCAGGCCCTTATTTGCATGCCATTTGCCTAGGAAAGCAGAAAAGGAAGAATGCACTGTTGTGTGCCCAGGCCCCATGGCCTGGCCTGGCCCAGCCCATGGGATGTGTCAGAGTTGGGGTTCTTTTGGGGGGTCCTGCCCCCTTATCCCCTCCCCAGCTACTCCCAGCTCCTCACAAAGCACCTGAGCATCCTAAGCACCCCTGTTCCTAGGTGTGGCTCCTCAGGCAGCCCAGGGGCTGTCAAAGCTGTTAGTCCTAGAACACAGGACCACATGGCAACTCCCTTAGAGATCTCCTGGAGAAAGGTCATTGGGGCAGTGGAGGATTAGCTGACCCCTGAACTTGTCACCTGGAGATCTGCTGTTGGTTGTCTGGGCAGTCTGGGTCCCATCTCGCCCTTCTGGCCTCCCAGGGTTACCGCCCAGAGACTGCCTTTAAGGGTGACCTAAGGCCTGTCACTGTCACCAGCTAATCCAACCCACCTCTTTTTATGGGCAGAGGAAAGCTGAAGAAGAAACAGATGGAGATAGTCCAAGGTCACAAACAACTCTTCCCAGTTTATGAGCCCCAAGGGAGGGGAGGGGAGACCCAAGAGAAGGAAGAGGAGGCAGGAAGAGAAACTGCCGACTTGCCCAAGGTTGGGAATTGGGAAGGACCATAGAGGCCACATAATCACTCATTCTACAGATGAAGGGACTGCCCAACAGGAAAGAAGGAGCCGAGTTACCATTGGACCCTGGCCTTTGTATTCCAGCTTCCTTGCTACAGTCTCCTGCTGGGTTCGGCTTATTTCCTGAGCCACTGCGTGTGGGGGCAGGGAGAGGAAGAGTCATTTGTGACCCTGTCCAAAGTTCTGACAATTCTCTGAACGCTTCAAGAATGGGGGAGAACCTAGGAGATCCGGGCTGGCAGGGGCTGCTGGGGTGGGGCTGTCCAGAAGGACACTGAGTACTTCTGAGGGCAGAGTAAGCCAACATACTTCACTGGACTGGCTCTGCCTCCCTGGCCCGATGGCCTGGAGGTAGACATTCCCACTCCCCCTTTTTCCTTGCTCATAGCCAGCTTCACCCCCCACCCCCTCCCCTTCCAGCCTCCTGCAACTCAGCTCCTGCTCAGGGACTCAGGGGACTGTCTCAGAGCAGCTCCATGGGAGCAGAAAGGCCTCAGCTGCCTCTCACAGCATTAAGCCATAGGCACCTTGGCCTGCATCTCAACAACACCAGCCCAGAAGCTTTCTATCACAACAAGTTCTTCTGGAGGCAAGGGCAGGCCCAGATCCAGTGTGAGGTTCTGGGTGTCCTGCCTGGGCTGTCCTTGCTCCAATCCCGCAAGAATCCTCAACACCATTGCAACATTTGGGCTAAGGATGAACGGCCTCTGTTCTGCCCCTGCCTGCTTTGTCCAGAAGGAAGCTATGCCTCCTTCCTGCTCTCTCCCATGGCCCTGGAAGTGGTCTGGAATCAGCACCCCCTCTGACCTTCACCATCCTTCAAGCAATGAGCATTGAGTAAGCACCTATCTTGTGTCAGGTATCCTGCGTTGAGGGGCCTGCTTCAAAGACTAAAAGGAACTAGTACCTGCCCTCAAGGAACTTATATTCCACAGGGGAGAAACAGTTGCTCAAAACCCAGACAAAACAGATACAGGGTAACCTGGGGAGCAGAGAAGGACTAAGGGAAAGGCCTCCAGAATAAGAGGGCATCTCAAAGGAAAGCAGGGATTTCAAGAGGGGAAACCAAGAAGGCAAAGCACTCCAAGCACCAGGGAGTGCCAGTGCTGGGGCCTGGAAAGGGGAAATGGGCCACCTTGAGTGAGGAGCAAGAAGGCGGCCAGTACAGCTGGACCATCATCATTACTACAGACGTAGTACAGGAGGGTCACCCCGACACTCAACATCCTCCTCACCATCCTCACCACCCCCACCATCCCCACCATCTCCATCCCCATCCCCACCATCCCCATCCCCATCTCCACCATCCTCACCACCCCCACCATCCCCACCATCCCCACCATCCCCACCATCTCCACCATCCCCACCATCTCCATCCCCATCCTCACCATCCCCATCCCCATCCCCACCATCCCCACCATCCCCACCATCTCCATCCCCATCCCCACCATCTTCACCATTTCCATCCATGCCAGAAGAACTCCATGTTGGCCCACGATACTGAGTACAAAAAGAATCCTAAAGCCTCAGTCTCTTCTCCCATAAGCCACAAACCAAAACAGCCAGTGATGCCAGCACAGTTACAAGATAAAAGGCCAACAGAAGAGGAGTCTTCCTCAGCCTTTCTGTGCCCTAGAGAGTGGGGGTGTCATTGTATTTGGGGGCCAGGAGTGGGTAGGGGTAGGGGAAGGGTGTGATCAAGGAGAACTTTGACAAAGGGAGGCTTGCTGAGCACTGGGAAGAGCACACTCTGGATGTGGAGTCAGAGAACCTGGGTCAAATTCCTACCTTCTTGTTTTCAGGGTGACATCAGTTAAGTCAGTTCTCTCTGGCCTCTGCTATTCATCTGTGTACCTGTAGTGGTCTAACTCTGGCTTTTGCCATTCTCCCCAGTCCTAAATCTATGATCCTCCCAAGAGTGGCAGTTCTCTGTCTAAACTCAGAGGAGGAACAGACACACACTTTTCTCTTCGAAGACTTCAGGGAGGTAGGAGGAGAGCCAACTGGATATCTACCTGGCTGGGGTCCCAGCCCTGGCTCGAAGAAAACAGTCTGTCCTTTCAACCTCTGACCTCCAGGGATCTGCTGAACCTGTTTCCCACTCCCTGGACTCCATTCGAGGCAGGCCCCTTTCTCAGGTTTCTTTTTTCTTCCCCTTAACCCCACCTCTCTTTGGAATAAAGATCACTGACTAGCTCCTCTACAGTGGATCCTCTGTGGAGGCTCCCTTTGCTCTGCCTCTGACTAGAACTTGGGTCTGAGGCCAGAGACCCTCTGGCTCCCCAATCTTTCCTGTGATACAGCTCGAGCTTCCTCCAGCTGTCGTCTTAGCTGAATGAACAGAGCTCACTCTTGCTGGAGACACCTTGAGTCCTAGTCCAGGCTTTGTGACTAAATAAGTCTGTGACCTTGAGCTGGTCCTTCCCCTTCTCCCTCTGGGCCTGTTCTGTCTTCAGTCAAATGAGAGGGCTTGGCCTCAAAATCTCTTAAGGTCTCTTCACATCTGAGCATTCTGCATCTACCCTTGACTCCCTGGATCTCTATTCTCCTAGAGAGGCAGGCTTCTCAGAAGAAGGCTCTGAGAAAAGATCTAGAGAAAAGAGATGCCAGCAGCCTAGTCTGAGGGAGCTGGTGAAGGGGAGGAGGAGGGGGGCCAGGGTGAGGGACAAGGGGAGGGGCTTGGGTAAGGTGACTAGAGCAGGCTCAGTCCAGTAAATCCGGGGGGGGGGGGGTGGAAAGAGGCAGAACTGAGACTTGGGAGGGAGGAGAAAGCACCCGGATCTGGTGACAGTCTGAAAATGGGGCGAGGGGGGGGTGCATGGGAGGAGCTCAGAACCAGCAGAGCTGATCATGGACCAAGTCAGAAGGGCAAAGGGTTACTCAGAGACGGAGAGGAGAGGGAAAACCAGGACCCAAAAGGGGAGAAAATAGTGCTCTGGAACAAGTGACCTTCCTCTAAGTTATGGAGAGAAGCCATAAGGGAGCTCTGAGCACATATCAGACACAGAAGGAACCTCAGACCCTAGAAGGCTGAGGAGAGAAGGAATCTTGCAAAGGACATAGTGTTGTTGATTTGGAAGGGACCTTGGAGACCAAGGTTCTCTTGGGAAACAGTTCTCCCCATTTTACAAATAGGAAAACTGAGACACAGAGAGGGGAACTAGCTTACCCAAAGTCTCAGAGGTAAGTTTTGAATCCAGCATTGCCAGGGCAGGGAGGGACTTTAGGATGGGGAGTGCCAGAGCAGGAAGGAACCCTAGAATAGAGTATGCCACATCTTACAGGGTCCCTAGTTTCTCAAAGGCTTCATTTCACAGATGAGAAAGCTCAGTCCCAGAGAAGCCAAAGGAGATGCCCAGTTGTCCCCGTACAGAGCTGGGGATTAAACTCGACTCCTCCGACTTGGGACGCTGGAGATCCCCCTTTCATCCAACTCCGAATGCCCCTCCCACCCAATATCCCCCGTGGAGTGGGGTGAGTCCAAGGCATCGAACCCAGATGCATCAGGCCCCAGGTTCCTGCCTACCTTGGGCCAGGGCAGGCCTGAGACTTGGATTACATTAGGAGCAAACTAGCCCGTTTCCTCCTAGGACCCCAGCCAGCCCCCTGCGCACCTGATGATCCAGCAGGCCTGCCCCAAAGGGGCCCCTAGATCCTCTTGGGCGGACCAAGGTCGGGGCTGGGCTCCCCTAGTCCCCACCCCCACCCCACTCGTACACCTGCTGCCAGCCCGCCCCTCCCCACCGGCTCGTGGTCCAGACGGGCGCACTGATAGGGCACAGGGGCCCTGCGCCTTTAAATCCTCAGCAGGTTAGGGCGGTGAGTGACATCACTGGCAGCCTCCCGGGGAGCCAGGGAGCCGGGGCCGGCCGAGCTGAGCCGCAGGAGCCGGGAGCCCGAGCCGAGCCGGGAGCCGGGAGCCGGGAGCCGGGAGCCGGGAGCGGGAGCCGGGAGCCGGGAGCGGGAGCCGATCGAGAGCACCCATGGAGCAGCAGAGGCAGCAGCGGGGAGGCGGCGGGGGCCCCCGGAGGCCCGGCCAGCCAGCCCCTCCCCGGGCCACCCCGGAGACGGGCCGCCGGGCCAAGGTAAGCGCCTGCGGCCCCCAGCCCTCCCTCCCCGCCCCCGGGGGCCGCACACCACTAGCCGCTGCCACCTGCCTGCACCTGCCCCCAGGGCCGGAAAAGCCATCCCGGCGCCCAAGGGCAGCAGAGCGACTGGAGAGTCTGGGGGCTGGCTGCGCTGGACTGGAAGTGGGGGCTTCCCTGGGCTGGGATGCCCCCCCCAACACACACACACACACACACACAGACACCACACCTGGGGAACTCAGAGCCTAGCCATCTCCCCCTCCCTCTCAGAGGAATTTGGCCAAGGTGGGTGGTCCCTGGTTGGAGTAAAGAGGCCTCCACACTCCCCCTTGGTCCTGCCTCCCCCTTCTTGGAAGGGGGGAGGCGGGGTGGCTTCTCTCAAGCAGTGTTCACTAGCTGGAGAGGTGAGGCTCTCCCCCCCATCCCCCCAATTGGGACATCTCCCTCTATCTACACCTTGGGGTGGGGGTGTCTCCTGAGTCCTGCAATTCATCTCCCACAAGGGATACCTGGTTGAGGGAGAGAGGTTGCCCAGAGTGGGGGAGCCTTCCTCAAGCACTTGGTTACTTGAGCCCAGAAGAACAGGGTGGCATAATGGGATTGGGACCCTCCGAGGTCAGTTGCCTCTCCCCAACCTGGGGACCCTAGAGTCCTGTAATCTTTCCCTTAAAAGGGATACAGAGTGGGGGGAACAATCTCCCTTCAAGGCTTGACCCCAGAAAGGCATGAGGGGCAGTCTGGCGGGGGTCACCAGAGGAAAGTAGGGTGGGTGGGGGCAAGATGTGCAACCTTCCTCAGATATTGTACTGGTTCCCAGGGCTGAGAGGCTGAGAGGCCAGCCATCAAGTCATGTCTGAGAAGGAACAAGACAGGAGGAGGAAGCAGAGACCCCTCAGGGAGTCACATCCCATTATATCCAAGGACAGCTTCACCCTGGCTTCTGGCAAATGGGGGCATCACTGGCAGCAGCTGCAAAGACAGCACCAGAAATTAGGCTCACAGGGCTCCTTGCCTTCCTAGATCTTGGCAGTTTGGGGTCCCCAGGACAGAAAGGCTAGGCGGGGGGGGGGACACACTGGGCAAAAAAAGTTTTGGGGGGGGGCTGTCAGATTGAAGTCCTTCGGCCTAGAAGGCCAGCAGGTTCCCTGGCTCCTGCTGGCTGCTGTCCAAGGGCCAGGGAGGGAAGAATGGGGTGAAGTAGGGGAGATGAAGGGCAGGGGACATTGGGGCAGGGAAAGCAGAGGAGGTTGGCCTTTAAGAAGGGATCCGAATGGTCAGATCCTAGAACGTCAGAGCCAGGAGGGACCTTGGCTCTCAGCGGCCTCCTAGCTTTAGAGCCGGGAGGGATCTTCCGGGCCATCTGGTCCAAGCTCTTCATTTTCTAGCTGAGGAAGGAAACTGAGGTCCAAGGAAGTGAAGAGCTAGCCTGGAGTCCCATGAATAGGAAGAGGCGCAGTCTGGATTCAAACCCAGGTCCTCAGACTCCCTTTCAGTGTTCTTTCTACTTCAGGAAAGGATTGCATCCTCAGAAGGGATTGTAGAGGTCATCTTGTCCAACCCCCTTAGTTAGCAGAAGAGGAAACAGACCTAATGAGAGGAAGTGACCTGCCCCATGAGTTCATAGTGTGACTAGCACAAATTTAGGGCTAATTTACAAATGTTCTCCTTCCCTGGCCTGGAATCTTTCTCATGCTCCAAGGTGAAATGGAAGAGTAGTCCAGGAGGGAGTTGGGGGGGGGGGCAAGGGAGGGAATCAGGAGGATGGGAAGGGTGGGACTTCAGGAGGTATGGGAGCAGGGGATGTCCAGGACCTCTCAGGTCCCATTCACTCCCCACCTGGGTTTCTTCATGGCTGTTTCAATTTTCTTCCCAAGCCCCAGGTTATGAGAACCTCTCTGCCAAGTGTTCTGAGAGCAACAAAGTCCCAGGGTTCCAAGAACCCAATGACACAGGGTTCCAAGAACCCCAAGGTCCCAAAAGCCCTAAGTTCTACAAGTTTTTAGGTCCTAGGGTTTCATGTCTGCTGGATGGTAGGGAAATGAGAGGGAAGGGCTGAGCCCAGAGTTTAAACTGACCCCAAGATGGTCTGGGATGGGAACAGGGCCAAAGACTCCCTGGGGTGGAACCCTGGTCAGTCACCCTCTCATTGGGCCCTTTCCTAAGGAAGGGGGATGGGGCTGCGGTTTTGGCTTGAGAGATTGGCACCCTGAAGTTCTCTGACTGCAGGGTACAAAGGGTGGGTAGGAGGCTCTCTCCTCCCCATCCAGAGCCTCCCACCTGCCCTTCCCCGGTAAGTTAGAACTACCACCTACCAGAAGCCTCCCTGGGGGAGTAGGGCAGGAAGGAGGCGGGGAACCAGTACCAGCCACCCACTCCCTCTTTCTCCGGCTCTCATCGGGCTTGGGGGTGGGTGCGGAGGCTGAGGTGAGCCATTTAGGGGGTTGGAGGTTGGTTGGGGTATGGGTCCAATGTTGGGCCCAAGTTCAGGTATACCCTCCAGGGAGAAACTCTTAAGGGCTGCTTTGGGACTGGTTTGGTTTGAGGGTCCCCCTCCTGGGGGTAGGGGAAGGGGTTATAAGGTTTAAAACTGAAAGGGACTTTAGCAATCATCCATTCCAATCTTGGGCTAGTCAGTGCTGCAAGGGAGATGGGGTGGGTGGTCTCTAAGGCCCTTCCTCCTCTCCTTTCTATGGACTCCGATGTTTGGAGAGAGAAGCTCTTACACAGAGCTGGGGTACCCTCTTGGGGCTGGTAGACAAAGGCACATCAGACAGGGTGAATGGGGGTCAGGGAGAGGACTCAGTGAGAGTGTCTGGGACACTTCCCAAAAGCAAGTCAGGCTGAGATAAACTCACCTCGTAAGGGCCAAGTATCTTTGCTCAAAGCTGTGAAATGTCGTTCTTGTAAGCTGGAGAAGGGGGAACATAGGTTCATAGATAAAGAGCTGAAATGGGGGGAGCTCAGAGGCCACCTAGGCTTACAGAGGAGGCAACTGGCCCCCTACAGTGACTTGCCCAAGGTCACACGGGTAGTGAGTAGTCTGTTCAGGATTCAAACCTACATCCCCTCTGTCTCTGAGGTCTCTGCTTCCTAGTGATTGCGGTTTATCCCCGACGTCGGTTCCTCTAGTCTGGAAGCAGGGGGTGAGGCTGAGAGATGGCCTGCCTTAGGTTCCTTCCCGCTCTTGGGATATCTCCCCAGCCTTACCCTATGGTGGAGTTCAGCTCTTTAATCACCACGCAGGAGCAGACAGCCCCCCGGCCCTTGGGGCAGAGACCAAGCCCACCAGCCAAGGAGCAGAAACAAGCCCTCGCTCCCAGCTCGACTCCGGCACCGCCAGGACCCTGGCCAGCGACCACCTCTGCTGGGCCGAAGCCGTCTCTGACATCGCCGGGACCCAGCCTGACTCCATCACCCGCGG
>NW_027187465.1:855447-864221 GCF_028583685.1 Petaurus breviceps papuanus | reverse complement strand
ACCCGCGGAGCGGAGCCAGCCCCCCGCCTCCAAGGGGCCGAGGCCGTCTCTGACGTCTCCAGCACCCAGCCCGACTCCATCACAGGCGGCGCTGTGGCCAGCAGCGCCCTCTCCCTCCTCCTCCTTCACCTCCTCTTCCTCCTCAGCAGTGAGGAGCAGGCCTTTCCCAATGCCACCAGTGGAGCAGCACCAACCTTTGTCCTCCTCCTCAGGGTTAAGTCCAGGGCCACCAACTATAGAGCAACGGCCCTCCTCTTCCTCCCCTCAGGGGCAGAGGCTGGCTCCAGCATCCACAAGCCATAATCCTGCCCTGTCCTGCCCCTTACTGTGTCCAGCTTCGTCCCCAGTGGAACAGAGACCTCTGTCACCTTCTGGAGAGCCATCCTGGGCATCCCTGGAGCCAGCTCCTGCCCCATCAGCCAGGGACTGGGTGAGCACTGAGCCCAGACTGACCCCCTCTTCTGAGAGATTCCCTGTCCCCCAGCCCCAGGGCATGGGTGGAGCTAGCTCCCCTTCTCCAGCTGGGAGCACACACACCCTAGTCCAGACTTCACCCAATCCCTCCCTCTCTCTCTCCTTCCGGCCTCGGCCTGAAGCCCCCCGAAATCCCAGTCCAGAAGACTCTCTCTTGCCCCGGCCACCCCAGGCCCTACCGCTGGACACAAGCCACAGCCAGTCAGAGGCAGGGGCCCGATCTCCTGTCCTGTTATCTCCAGGGTCACTGAGGCCAACATTCCCCACTTCAACAGGAGGTCCTGTGGCCCTCCCAAAGCCACCTCCCTCCCCTAACCGTTCACCTAACCGTTCCCCCGGCACTAACCAAGCTAATGTGGCTGGGCACTCAGGAGCCCCACCCCCTAAACCTCTGGAAACATCCCCATCTAAGCCTGGTACAAATGGGACGAATTCAAGTGGGCACAGGAGCCCTGCCCCACCACTCCAAGGCCTTCAGGTCCCCCTCCCTTCTTCCCCCTCTGGATCTGCCTGGTCAGCACAGTCTACCTGCAAAGGAGATCCTGGCTTCCGGTGAGAAGGGGGAGTTCCTGGAGAGCCTGGGCCCAGGGATGGGGGATGAGGAGAGGGAGGCCTCACAGAATGGGGGCAGGAGTTAATCTAGATACTAGCCCTCCATTTCTCCCCAGACAAGCCCCTTTGCCTCACTTCTGATCCCCTGAGGCAGCAGAAGTCCTGGCCCAAGTGACTGGAGGGGCTAGCAGGGGGAGTGCCCTGTGCCTGACCAGGAGAGAAGACGCTCTTTGTGGAAGGCTTTGGGGATGGGAGGGAGGACAAGGGATACTGCCCCTCCCATGCCCAGTTTGGCTTGCCTGGCAGGATCACCATAGTGACGTGGAACGTGGGTACCGCCATGCCCCCTGATGATGTCACCTCCCTCCTGCATCAGAACGGGGATGACAACGGTGGTTCAGACATGATAGCCATTGGGTGAGGGCCATGGGGTGGGGCACCCTCTCTTTTATCACCCCCCTTTCCCAGCCCCTCTAACACATACCCAGATGAAACTCAACAGACATAGCAATTTCTCAAGAAACTGAGAGCCTGGACCGTCTTTGTATGCCACTTGGCACAGTGCCTTATACACAGTAGGTGATTAATAAATGCTAGTTGACTAGTTGATGGGTGCAGTGGGAAAGGTCTTGGATTTGGAGTCAGAGGACCTGGAGCAGGCACTCTGATGTTACCTATGTGACCTTGGGCAAATTGCTGCCCCTCTCTTGGCCTCAGTTTCTCCTTTTGTAAAAATTGGGAGGTTGGACTAGATGCCCTCAGATGCCTTCTAGATCTATATTTCTGATCTATGACCTTAGGGTCTCTCCTCCAATCACCATTTACAGTCCCATATTCTCTCCAGATACCCACCAATATCACTCAAAGTCCTGGGCATGATCACTTTCCTCTAAGAGTTTACATTTGCCTGGAGGATACAATAGATGCTTCAGATATCCCTGGACTCCTCTTAGCACCCCCCCCCCACCTCAGCCTGAGGGAGAGGGGAATGGAGGTGGGGACTAGAGAAGACTAAAGAAGGGAGGGGAGATAAGAGGAATGTCCCAGCCATCCCCCTGCTGGGTTGGGGGAGGGCAGCTGGAGCTGGGGGGGGGGGTCACAGCTGTGTGCTCCTCCAGTTGGGGGGCCCTGAGCCCCAACATGCTTCCCTCTTCTCTCCCCCAGGTTGCAGGAGGTGAATTCCATGATCAATCAGCGACTCAAGGATGCACTCTTCACTGACCAGTGGAGTGAGCTCTTCATGGATGCATTGGGGCCCTTCAACTTTGTCATGGTAGTGACCACTGCTCCAGCAGAGGTTCCTTCCTCCTGGACCCTGTGGAGGGTTGGGAGCTTCCCATAGTTAGGAGTGGGTTGTGATGCTGCTTATTTCTTTAAGAGTCCTTGGATTCTAATCCTGGTGGAACTGCTGGGCCTCAGTTTCTCCATCTGTAAAATGGAGCTAGATGGTTTCTGAAGTCCCCTCCTAGCTCTAGGATCCTGTGACCTCACTAGCAGAGCCTCAGTTTCCTCACCTGTAAATGATGACCTCTGAGGACCCCTCCATCTCTAGTTCTGGGTGTCTGTGCCTGCAGGTTTCTATCATTTTCCATGTAGCCCCAGATGGCCTTTATGCTGCCTCCTGGGGATCATCGGGTCCCCTGCTCCTTCTCCCTCTTCTCAGCCCATGGCCTGCTTCTCTCCAGGTGAGCACAGTGAGGATGCAAGGGGTGATTCTTCTGGTTTTTGCCAAGTATTATCACCTGCCCTTCCTCCGGGACGTCCAGACAGACTGCACCCGGACGGGGCTGGGGGGTTACTGGGTGAGTACCTGAGGAGGACTCAAGGAGGAAAAGGCAGAGCTGAGGCTTCAGTCTGATGGTCCCATGTGGCAGAAGAACCCTGACCTGGGGGGTGGGGGGGGGGGAGTGGAATGCTTGACCTGCTACTAAAGTACTGTCTGACCATGGGGGAATTATATAACAACCTCTTTGAACCTCAGTCTCCTCATCTGGAAAATGGGTATGATCACAGCATTTACCTCAGAGAACTATAAAACTAGGAACTGCGACAGCCATTTCATCGTTATTGGGGACTCCCGGGTGGGAAAACTCCCTCCAGGAATGCAGGCGACCATCTTCTACAACTTCTCCTTTTAGAAAGAGTTGTCTGGAGCTTCTGTGTCAAACACAAATAGAAGCTGTCCCCTGCGGGCCACTTACAGACTTAGAAACCACAGATTAACATTACCTGTGTTGTGTTGTATTCTTATTCTGTTAGACATTTCCCAATTAGGTTTTCATCTGGTTCATCCCCTAATGGGGAAAAGGGCTGTGAGTTGTCCCCTCTCCTTTAGAGGCCGGAGAGATTGGGGTCTCAGAGCCATCACAGCCTTTGAGAAGCAGTGTGCTAGACAGAGGACCATCCTCCAGTCAAGAAGGCCTGCCTCTGACCCATGCTGGCTCTGTGACCTTGGACAAGTCACTAAAACTCTAAGTGCTCTAAGCAACTCTCTTAAGACCATGAGTTGCAAACTAGTTGCCATTTGTACCTGTGGAAGGAATATCCACATGGGAAGTTCCAGGACTGTCCACACATAAGAAAATTCTGGCTCTTATGATTTCAGGGCAACAAGGGTGGGGTGAGCATTCGCCTCTCTGTCTTCGGCCACATGGTCTGTTTCCTCAACTGTCACCTGCCTGCCCACATGGACAAGGCCGAACAGCGGAAGGAGAACTTCATGACCATTCTCAACATGCAGCAGTTTGAGGGGCCCATGGCCCACGGCATCCTGGACCATGAGTACGATGGGCCCAGCTGGGGAGGGGTCTGGGGGCAGGGCTAACTCAGTGTTCCCATCAGTCAAAAGAGACCTGGCTGGGAGCCTCAGCTGAACTGCTTTTGCTTGTGACTGTGGTCAAGTCATTTTCCCCTTTGGAAAATGAGGATGATGGAAATATTCATGCTTTCTACCTACTCCAGGGTTTTAAAGAAAACACTTTAAGGCTTGTAATGCCCTAGAGAAGTGGGAATCATGATTATTCCAGCTCTCCTTCCTAGGAGGGGGCCTGAACTCTATTTTTTAAAAAGTTGACTTTTTGAGTGAAGGGAGTGTGGCCCTCAGGAGGAGAGAGCTGGGGGAGGCAGGATCCAGAGGATGCCAGGACTTGGAACTAGAAGAGGCACCTGGATTCATCCGGTGCAAGCCTCTGATCCTATAGCTGAAGGGCCTATCAAGGCCACACAAGAGCAGAATTCTCTCCTAGATCTTCTGCCTCCAAATTCAAGGGTCTTTCCATTTTGACTTGTTCTGACTTCTCAGAGGAGTCTGGGTTTGCAATCTTTTTTTCTTGATTTTGGGGGGGAGGGTGTCACGGGGATCTGGGTAAGGGGAGACCCTCAGGACCGGCCCCTCCTCTATCCCCCCCACTCACCCCCACCCCCACCATGCCCTTTCCGTGGGACCCTCACCCACCTCTCTTCCCTGGCCCTCAGCATTGTCTTCTGGTTTGGGGACCTGAACTTCCGCATCGAGAGTTATGATCTACACTTTGTCAAGTTTGCCATTGATAACAACCAACTTCAGAAACTCTGGGAGAAGGACCAGGTGAGGGACAGGTCAAGGACCCCAGCCCCTCCCCATTCTGGCTATACCACACACACACATCACACACAGAGAGTGAGCTGTCCAGCTCGGGTCTCTGCAGCTAACCTGGCCCTGGTCTTTGACCCTCCAAGACTCCAAAGGAGGGCCCAAGACCTTTCCTCCCCCACCCCTACACTCCTTTTCCTAATGTGAGTCACATCAAGAACCCTGCTCTGAGCCAGGTCCTGTCTGCTGGGCCTGGGGCCAGTGGGAGGGGGGCACTGGTACACAGGCAAACTTTTCCGTTGTTAATTATTCAGGAGGCTGGAGCCACGATGGCCAGACAACCTCTTCCTCAGCAGCCTTCCTCCCTTAGCCTGGTTTCTAGGTCTGGCCCAGCCTATAGGGACCTCAGGTGAACTCAGGCCAGGGCCCAGGAACTGGGCTAGGAGGATTGGGTGAAAAGATCTCAGGACGGGAGTCAGGAGCCTGGCCTCCATTACATCCTGGATATCCAATCTTGGGCAAGCCCATAGACACAGAGGCTGGGGTTGGTGCCCTTTGAGGCTCCTCCTGGCACTGACATCAGAGCTGGAAGAGACCCCAGAGGTCACCAGGTCCAAACCCCCCATTGCAGAAGAGGAACTGCAGCCCAGAAAGGTCAAGTGACTCACCCAAGGTCACATAAGTCATACGTAGCCCATGAGGGTTTCAAAGCCAGGTCCGTTGCTTTCAAATCGAACCCTCTCTGCTGTGTTCTGAGCTTGCAACTCTCATGCTCTGATTTTCTAGGCTCTTAGGTTCCTCCCAGCATTAGCTTTCTAGGTTCTAAGGGTCCTTCCCAGCTCTGACATTCTCTTTTCCAAGGACCCTCCCAGCTCTGACATTCTAGGTTCTAAGGGCCCTCCCACCTCTAACATTCTAAGTTGTAAGGTCCCTCCCAGCATTAGCTTTCTGGGTTCTAAGGGCCCACGCAGCTCTGACATTCTAGGTTCTAAGGTTTTTCCAGTATCTGACTTTGTGTCTGAGATACCTCCCAGCTCCCATATTCTCTGATCGTGGTCTTGGTTATTGAAGGGCTCTAGGTTCAAACAAATCATGTCCCCTGAGGGGCTTTGAATAGGTCAGTGACCTGGGTTCAGGGCTATCCCAGTCAGTTTCCTGACTCTACTTTTGCCCCTTCCCCTCATTCTAGCTGAACATGGCCAAAGGCTCCTGGCCGGTCCTCAGGGGCTTCCAGGAGGGTCCCCTCACCTTTGCTCCCACCTTCAAGTTTGATGTGGGTACCAACTATTATGACACCAGGTAAGGCTAAGTCTGCTCCCAGGAGCCCATGATGATGGAGGGCAGGGAGACCCAAGAGAAGGAAAAAGGCATCCTGGAGCTACTTTGATTTCCATCTTCCCCTTTCCTGGGCCTTTCCCCCTGGAAACAGTGCCAAGAAGCGCAAGCCTGCTTGGACTGACCGAATTCTCTGGAAGATCAAGGCACCAAGTGGGGGGCGGAGCCCCTCTGGCCGAGAGAGCCTCCGGGTACAGGTGACCCAGCACAGTTACCGGAGTCATATGGAATACACTGTCAGTGACCACAAGCCTGTGGCCGCCCTCTTTGTCTTGCAGGTGAGGACTGTCTCCTGGACCCTTTGTGGTTCCTGCTTCATTTCCCTCATCAATCTGGTTCCCTAGCCCTTCCCCTACTGATCAGTTTCCCAGAAGTCTTCTCCCTGTCCCTTCCCCTCTGCCCACCAAAGCTAGGACCCTAGGCATCCCAAGCATTTATCCATCTTCCATGGTGAGACAGGTGCCATCCAATAAGGAAAAGAATATAAAATTAGGAGTCACAAGGCCCTGGATTCTACTCTTGTATCAGCCATGAACTCACTGGCTAACCTCAGGCAAGTCGCCTCAGGGTCAGGGAATTGGGCCAGATCAGCAGTTTCCAAATCATTCCACAGACTATAAATTGCAGAGAAGGTATGACCTGCTTTGATAGAAAGGGTTGTCTCACCTGGGAGTTCCCTAAACCAATGAAATCCCAGGCCTGGTCCAAAAAATTAAATGACACAAACAATAATAACGCCATGGACACAGATAAGCAGCAGCACAATATTGGATTTGGAAGCGGAGAAATTCTACCTTTGGCACGTAGGACCAGTGTGACATTGAACATGTTCCTCTCTGAGCCTTGCGTTCAGGATATATCAAATGAGGGCACTGGAATAGATGGTCTCTGTAGTCCTTGGCAGCTCTTAGCGCCACACTCTTTTGTTCTAATATGACTTACCCCCTCCCAAACTCTCTCTCCCAGGACTACCCCAGCCAGGGCCCTTCTATCTGCACCATCTGCAGCATCTTGCTGCACCTTGGAGCAGCAAGCACAGGTCCCATCAGTGTATTTCAGGTCCCAAAGTGTTGGAGGCAAAATCGGTTTGGGAAAACCAAGCTAGATGGTTGTAAAGCCTCCTGTAGATCTTGGTATTCTCCCTCCAGTGACAATAACAACACATTCATACAATACAGATCATAATTATAGTTGTTATTTCCATAGTTCTTCATGGTTACAAAGCACTTTTATTATGTCATTTGATCTGTACAACAACACACAAGTTAGGCAGGCAGGGAATCTCAACCCTACTTTCAAGGCGAAATAACTGAGAATCAGAAAGGGGGTATAGTTGGCCCGAAGTCTCAGAAGGGAAATAGCATTCTACAAATTCCCCAGAGTGTGGCCGGCTAAGGCAGAAACAACTTTAGCTGCCTCCCTGGGTGAGGGTAGGGAGTGAAGCTCTCCCTCCTGGCATTCTCACACTTTCAAGATGACTCCCTCCTCCCTCTATGCACCCCCTCCCCATCCCTGGAGACAGTTTGCCTACAGAGATGATGTACCTCTGGTGAGGATCGACGTAGCAGATGAGTGGCTGAGACCTGACCAGGCAGTGGTCCGTTACCGCATGGAGAGTGTTTTCTCACGAAGTTCCTGGGACTGGATTGGCCTCTATAAGGTGAGACACCCACCTATGCCCCGCTTAGCGCAGTGGGGAAAGGGTGTGGGGCATGGCATAAGTGTCAGGGCATCCCAAACCTGTCCCATGAAGGACACAGTCAAGCAGCAGGGCTGGGAGAGCCTTTAAAAACTTAGTACAACCTGGAATATCAGTGTGGGAGGGGCCTGAGAACCAGGGATGTCACCGCTGGGAGGGGTCTTAGAACAAGGAATATCAGAGATAAGAGGGGCCTTACAAAGATAGAATAGGAAACATCATAGCTTGGAGGACACCTTTTCATGAATTTAGTTCCAAAATTAAGCATCTGAGGGAAGACTTGTGGGGAGAAGATTCAAGTGATGCTTCTTCCAGCTCACCCATTCTTCCTACCTAGGCCTGAGCTAATGGGCAGGGCATGATACCATTCACTTCCACTCACCCTTAGGTCCCTAGCCCCTCCTGGTCAAAGAACCCCTCTGCCTAGGTGGGGTTAGTGGAGGTTGGAAAGAGACCATAGCCTTGAGCAAGAAGGTGCAGAGTCCTCTATGCTTCCTATCCTGGCTCTGCCCCTTCTACCTGTGAGATCTTGAGCAAATTACTTTCTTCCCTAGCCTGTTTACTCATCTGTAAACCTGGAGAATGGAAGAGTTTGGACCAGATGGCCTCTGAGAGCCCTTCTAATTCTCAGCCTTACCCTCATTTTCAGAGGCTTTTAACAAAATTAAACCTCTTTTCTCTTGTTCCCTGGATTGAGACTGGACTCTGTATAGATTAAAAATAACCTATGACACTGTCAGGCATAGTGACCCTTTGACATAGTGCATTATTATGGCCATTTTACAGATGAGGAAACTGAGGCTGAGGCATTAATCACTTACTTATAGTTACCCTGTTTAGTTTGGATCTGAACTGGGATTCAAACTCAAGACTTGTAGTCCACTGGGTTTTAAAAACATTTTTTTTCCATTAATAAGCATTTATTTTCTCTTTTACATATCTCTTCCCCACTGGAGTGAGGCGGGCGTGGGGTGGGGCGGAGAGGGACCCTTGTGACAAATATTCATAGAGAAACAAAAATACCTGCATTAGCTGTATCCAAAAATGTATGTCTTATTCTGTCCCCTGGGTCCACCACCTCTCCATCAGGAGGTGGGTCCTCTGAAATAGAGCCAGCCAGAGCCAGGACCCATAGACCTCAGA
>NW_027187465.1:852109-855437 GCF_028583685.1 Petaurus breviceps papuanus | reverse complement strand
GGGAATGGGGAGGGTGTCAATAGAAGGAAGGAGAGAAAGGGGAGGGGCTGGGTAAGTTAGAGGATAGGGGAGGGGCCAAGTGGGAGGAGAGGATGGGGGAGGGGTCGGGAGGGAGGGGAGGAGAAGGAGGAGAGACCCAGCAGAGGAGGGGACCAGAGAGAGGGGATGAGAGGGAAAGGAACAGAAACAGGAAGTATTCCAGGTCCAGGGAAACACATCAATGCTGAAGTTCAAGACAGGGGTCCTGAGTTCAGATTCTCCCTCCAAACTTGCTGTCCATGAGACCACAGGCACTTCTCCGGGGCCGTTTCCTTCTGTCTAAGAAGGAGGCTGGACAGCCTTGGAGACCGTGCTGAGTCTCTGCTCAGGTGGATGGCGCGGAGTTTGGCAGGGCCAGGGGTGCGGGGCTATGTGGGCTGGCACCTGCCTCTCACCCTCTCTGGCTCACACCTGCCCTGACTCCTCACTTTCCCTGCGGCCCAGATCTCCCTGCCTGCCTCAGACGAGGGCAGCAGCCCCACAGACAGCTCGAGGGCCAGCTCCGAGGGGGAGGACGACAGCACCCTCGAGCTGCTGGGCCCCAAGTCCCGGAGCCCCAGCCCAGGCAAGATGAAGAGACACCGCAGTCGCAGCCCCGGCCTGGCCAAGTTCCCCGGCCTGGTTCTCCGGCCCTCCTCCCGGGAGCGGGGAACAAGCCGCAGTCCCTCCCCACAGGGCCACCGGCCCCTCAAAACCCCTGGCTCCGGGTCGGGCGCGGGCACGAAGGGCAAGGAGAAAAAGGGAAAGGCTGGCTTGAGCCCCGAGGAAGAGGACCCGCCCCTGCCCGAGATGCCCGGGCCCTGGAACTTCCCCCTGCCCAGCTCCCTGCCTCGGCCGGTGCCCCGCACCCTGGGCCTCCTGCCCTCCCTGCGGCTAGAGCCTGTCCTTGGCAGCCAGTGGCGAGGTGAGCAGGAGCAGGAGCAGATCAGCCCAAAGAGCCCCAGCCGTCCCCCCCGGAGCCCTTCCCCGAGCCCCAAGAACCAGCAGGGGATGGAAGACGGGCCCCCGGGGCCCTGAGTGGGAGTCGCCGCCCCGTAGATAGACTGCTGTGCGTCCCTTCGCTGCATCCGGCTAGCCCAACCAGGGCTCCTCCTGCAAGGCCTGATGGCCATCTGGCTGCCCCATCCGTGGGGCAGGGTCAGGAGGGGTCCTGCGGGGGTAGGGCTGGCCCTCCCTCTCCATCCTGGACCCTAACCTGTGACAATCACTGCGCCCTTGCTTTCCCCAAGCCCGAAGCTGGGTGCAGGGGGGCTGGGGGCTGCACCGAGCCCCAGCTGCTAGCCATCATCCTGAGGGTTGTTTATTAGAAATAAAAGTCAGATCTCTGAGACTCTTGTTTGGATGGGGGTTGGGGCCGGAGGGGAAGGGTGTAATTCTAAGTATCTCGGAGCCAGACCTAGCTTCAAAAGTCCAGGCTGTCAATCAGCAGGAATCTCCTCCAGTAGGAGTCCAGCCTCCCATGTTTAGACCTCCACTGACAGGGACAGTCTCACAAGGGAGACTCACAAGACTACTTCACAAGGGAGTCCATGCCCCATGTGGCTGGCCTTACCTGCTATTTTGTCTCTGTGCCATTAAGGATGGCAGATTCAGAGCGGGAGGGGATCATCTCATCAAAGTCCCTCTTTTCTTTTTTTAAATAGATAAGGAAAAGACCCAAAGAGGCTGGGTCACGAGCCCAAGGTCTCACAGGTCCTGAATGAAAAGCAGGGCCAGCTGGGATCTGAACCCACGTTCTCTCATCCCAGATCCATTAAAAATGTCCTGCTTTCTGGGGCCAAACCTAATTTCTCTTCCACCCAACCAAAGCAATGAACATAGATTAAGCACCTACTGTGTGCGTAGGGCTTTACAGTCTTCTATCCCTTCAAGGTGGTTATCACCATTACAGGTGAGAAAATGAAGGTAGACAGGTTAAGAAGTGACTTGCCCATGGTCACACAGCTAGTAGTGTCTGAGACAGTATTTGAACTCAGGCCTTCTTGACCCCAGGCTCATTAAAGAATGACAGGCAGGACCTTGGGTATCAATGAACTTCAAATGACTTCCCAGACTTACAGATCCTTTTTAGGATGATTTCCCCCCAGGATATCTTGAGGTTTTAACCCGGGGGCTTCTAATGAGCTATTCTTAATTCACCACACATGAAGTGTACATTGTGTCCAATACACGGTGTGGATGGGGGCCTCCCCCCCAGGGGGCACGCCCAGTCCAGGTGAGTCCAGGTGTGCCCACGTGTGTCAGCATCTCCTATGTGGACACCTGTTGGGGGCACTGAGCTGCTGAGAAGCCTGCCAGGGTCACAGACTGTAAAACTGGAGGCATGCTGCAGAGGGGAGGGGGGTGTTTATGTACCATAAAAGTGCAAAACAGTCCCCCAAGGAGCTTCTGCTCTTCCCCCCTTGGGGATGTGCTCCCACACATCCACAGATGCGAAATGCAGAGGAATGGGGGGAAGGTTCACTGATAACCAAGGGGATATATGAGCAGACATTGATTGGGCACCTACTGCGTACCAGGCAAATATGAAAATCTATGCCTTCAAGTTCCCGTCTGAAGGGAGAAGCAACATGTCCACATCTAAGAAAAGACAAAAGTCAGCGTGGGATGGATGATTTGTGGAAGCCTGGCTACCCTGGAGGACCAGGAAAGGATCGTGTTGAAGGTGACTCTTTAGGCAATGACAATAAGAGGCAGAAAGAGGTGAGGCAGGTGGGCATTCCAGGGGTGGGGAACAGCCAGAGCAGAGTCCAGGAGGTAGGAGATGAAGGAACCAAAAACCACAGTGACTAGCGAGCTCTGAGATTCCCTCACTGTCACCTCATGACAGAGGGCAGAAATTAATCTGAATAAAGCCCACTTCCCTCCTTCAACAACCCCTCCCCCAAAAGTGTGGTGGTCTTCCAACTACTCAAGCCTGCATCATAAGCCCTGGGACTTGACTGGGCATAAAAGAAAGGCCTGCAGGCCACTGGGAATGTGGGCTTGTCTGGCGTGGCTGGCATGGCTGGCAAAATGCCCCAAGAGACTTATACCTGGGAGAACTTATCACGATCCTGGGTCATTTGGTTCTGATGCCCCACTTTGGAAGTGTCACTGAGAAGCTAGAGAGCTTGAGAAGACAGCACATGCCAATCACTGTGTGCCAGGGCCTGGTGGGTACCAAGGCAAAGTCAGGGATTCCTGCCAACCATGAGAGAGTTACAGGGCCCCAGTGTCTAGTTAATTAGAGGATGGGAAGCCGGGATCAAGACCAGCTGGGCAGGAGCCAAGTACAGGTCCCCCCTAG
>NW_027187465.1:771435-852099 GCF_028583685.1 Petaurus breviceps papuanus | reverse complement strand
GGCCTTCCAAGCCCTGATGTTCTAGATTCTCAGGTCCCCCCAATATTCATCTTCTAGGTTTGAAGAGGCCTTCCCAGCTCTGACGTTCCAGATTCTCAGGTCTCTCCCAGCATTTGTTTTCTAGGTTCTAAGGTCCTTTCCCAGCTATGGCATAGAAGGATGCTGTTGCTGTCTGTCCTTCGTTCTTGAAGGGGATCATGACGTCAGGAAGGTGATGCCATGACAATGGAGTTGGATCTAAGGAAGATTGGTGACTAATCCTCGAAGGAGGCCTAGGGTTCGATCACCCCCAAGTTCCCAAGACAACTGCTTCCTGTACAGGCTGTCCCAGGAGACAGGGATTGGGCCCTTTCTGCTTTTCCTGAGGTTAGAACTACTGGTAATGAGTGGAAATTACAGGGCATTCAAAATGAGCAAAGACTTCCTAGCAATTAGAGCATTCTAACAATGGAATGGGCGGAATATGGAGGTGGTGAGCTCCCCGTCACCAGAGACCTTCAAGTCAAGGCTGGGTGAACACTGCTCCGGGCTGGCAGGGAACACAGACACCAAGGCCAACCCCCTTATTCTACAGATGGGAAAAATGATGGTCAGAGAAAGAAAGGTGGGCCCCCAAGGACAGCCAGTTGGGAAACCTCAGAAGAGAGATCCGAACCAGGGTCTTTGGAGCCCAGCACTGGAATCTGTCCATTGTACCGCTTCTTCTTCAAGAAGCAGGTGGACCAGATCCTCCTATGGTGAGCAGCAGAATGGGGGCCAGGTCCTGTCTCTAAGGCCCTGCCCTTCCCGTTCCTGGCAGCTCTGGGAGCCCAGCCCTCTGTCTTGGAGACTGAGGCTGGGGAGGAGGGAAGGTCTGTCAGCAACCACTGAGTCTGGCCACTGAGATTCAAGCCCCACTCAACCTTCTCAGTTCAATCTGTGGTATAAGAAGGAAGGAGGGTGTGCTGGCAGTCATGGACAGTGGGGAGGTGGGATGGGGTGGGGGTGGGGATCCTTCCCAGACACTGAGGAGTCACAGAATAGAACAGAAACCAGCAGAGCTTCAGGGAGGGGAATGGAACAGGGGAAGTCAGGGAAAGGAGGGGCCTGAGAACAGGGCATGTCTGGGCTGGGAGGGGTCTTAGAACAGGAGATGTCAGGGTTGGAGGGGTCTTAGAACAGGGGATGTCAGGGCTGGGAGGGCCCTTAGAACAGGGAATGTCAGGGCTGGGAGGGGTCTTAGAACAGGGGATGTCAGAGATGGGAGGGAACTTAGAACAGGGAATGTCAGGGCTGGGAGGGGTCTGAGAACAGGGGATGTCAGGGCTGGGAGGGGCCTGAGAACAGGGGATGTCAGGGCTGGGAGTAGCTTCTATTTTATCAAGTCCAACTCCATTTTACAGATGAGGTAGCTGAGGCTTTCCAAGGTCACCAAGCTTGGGGAGAGATACACTATGTATGTATAGCTCTATATGTATCCATCTAGAAGTACACATATGTGTGCACATCCCTGTCTGTCTGGCTCTCAGAGCTAGGACTGGCTCCCGTGAGTGCAGGCTGTGGCCAGCCCATAGGAAGGCAAAAAGCACCAGGTGGGGGGGGGGAGGGGAGCAGTACTGCCTGGCCTTGCCCCTGCCCCAAATCCCCCTCACCCCCACCAGCTCTCCCCAGTTCAGTGTCCATTCACCCCCAGCCCTGGGGCAGAGCCTCACAATGTCCTCCACAGCTGATCCCCAGGGAAGGCAGGAGGGGGAGAATGATGTCCTCTAGTTTTCATCCCCCCTGCCTCCCCCAGCCCTCACCTGGGCTCAGAGCAGAGCAGCCTGAACCAAGAGGGCAGGACCAGGGGCCCTCCTGCCGGGCACCCTGGCACTCTGAACAGGGGGATGCAAGGCACTTACCCCAGGCAGCTCCAACACCAGTCACCAAATGACCTTTATCATTACATCTCAGGAGAGGTGGCAGCACCCACCTGGCCCAAGGGTACCAGCTCTCAGCTTTACAATATTCCAATTTCACACAAGAGACAGTAAAGGATGGGGCTCCCAATAACTTACCCCCCTCCCCTCCCCTTGCCCCTGCACCCCCTGATCCCAAGGGCAGAGGCAGCCCACTGAGTTGACTGGCAGGGAGCCAAGGCACATGCTGAGCATGGAAAATGAAAGTCCAAAGCCAGGGGTGTGTCTCTGGGAGCCAGAGGCTAAAGCCTGGCATTGGCAGGTTCCAGCTACCAGGGGATACACAGGAGAGGATCCTAGTTCCAGACCTGGGGGGCCTCAGCCCAGCCTTCATATTTCACAGATGGAGAAACTGAGGCCCAGGAAGGTGAATCAACATGACCCAAACTGTCACTTTACAGATGGGTAAACTGAGGCCAGCCCAGGTAAAGGAGCTTGCCTGTGATCATCTGAGGAGTCCATGAAGAGTCAGGACTGAACTCAGGTCTCCTGACTCCCGGTCCAGAGCTCACTGTGTTGTACCAGAGACAGCTCACCCACCTCGGCCTCGTGCCCCGGCCAAAGGGGCCAGCCGAGGCTGCCTGGGGGGCAGTGATGCCCCTGGTCCTTGGGGCAATGCCTTGTTTGCCCTGGGTAGGAGGGGCAGATGCTGCCCAAGAAAAAAGTGGATGGGGTGGATCCGCGGGAATCAGCACCAAGCCCCAGGTAGGCCTGGCATGCCCCTGGGAACAGCAGCAGCCTCCACCATCACTGGGGTGCCAACCGCATGGCTGAAAGCACCTCAAGGCACCTGTCATACAGAGTCACGGCCCCGCGAAGCTCCTGCTGGCGCCCCCGGGCCCCCAGTCTCCTCTCTCTTCTTCTCTTCTTCATTCTCTTCTCCACCTCCTTTCCTTTGACTCCACTCGGCCACCCAGCCTGTTTCTTCCACAAATGCCGCAGGTGCCTGGCAGGGACCACCACAGCCCGAGCATCAGTGGTACAGCTGGGAAAAAGTGGAAAGAGGTCAGCCAGCATCTCTGAACCCTAAAATGTCAGGGTTGGGAGGACCCTTAGGACAGGGAGGGTCAGAGCTGGGAGGGGCCTGAGAATGGGGGATGTCAGAGCTAGGAGGAGCCTTAGAACAGGGAAGGTCAGGTCTGGGAGGGGCCTTAGAACAGGGAGGGTCAGAGCTGGGAGGGGCCTGAGAATGGGGGATGTCAGAGCTGGGAGGGAGCTTAGAACAGGGAGGGTCAGAGCTGGGAGGGGCCTGAGAATGGGGGATGTCAGAGCTGGGAGGAGCCTTAGAACAGGGAATATCAGGCTGGCAGGGGCTTAGAACAGGGTATATCAGGGCTGGGAGAGGTCTTAGAACAAGAATGTCAGAGCTAGGAGGTGCCTTGGAGATCATCTGCTCCAACATCCTCATTTTACAGAGGAGGAAACTAAGGCCCAGAGAGTTTTCATTCCGTTGCTAAGGTTGCATAGCTAACGTGACTCAGAGCAGAGGCTATTGAATGTCTAGAACACCAAGTGCCAGAGCTGGACGGAGCTTCAGAGAGAGCTAGTCCAAAGGCCTCATTGTGGAGATGGAAAAGCTGAAGCTGAGATGGGGAATGTGAATGAGGAGGTGGAGGAAGGCTGGAGAAGAGCAAGGCTGGGGGTCAGGCCTTCCCTGGGGCGCTCTGCTAAGGCATGGCTCCTGGCCTGCTGGTCTCCAGTGCAGGGACAAGACAGGAAAGGCAAGGATGGGAGAGCTGGGCCCCAGAGGAGGAAGGGCCCCAAGGGACCTTCACCATCCTTAGTCCAACTTCCACCTTGGGCAAAGAGGAAAGTAGGGGCACAGAGGGCTCGGCACCACATCACTGGTCCTCAGACCCAGCACCTCTAAGGTGCGTGACCACTCACCCAGCGCTGGGGTCACAGTCTCCGAGGGGTCTCAGCTCAAAGCAAGTCAGAGCCAGCAGGTTCCAAAGCTTGTCCTTCACCTCATTGGGACTCTTGGTCCTCAGCACCTTGGCCAGCCTGCAGGGTCACACACAGACTCAGCCCTACCTCCCTCCAGCTGCTGCCCCCTCCAGCTGCTGCCCCCCCCCCAGCTGCCACCCTTCCCTCCAGCTGCCGCCCCCCCCCCCGCCGCGCCCCCCCTCCAGCTGCTGCCCCCCTCCAGCTGCTGCCCTTCCTCCAGCTGCCCCCCCTCCAGCTGCTGCCCTCCCAGGGCCCAGATGGGTCAGCCCCCTCACCGTCGTGTACAGTTGCAGTGGAAGAGGGTGTGGCTCTCTGAATTGTACAGCTGGTACTTGGTCTCCCTAGGCTCGATCTTGTGCTGACATTGGTCCAGTTGCTGGTAGCATTGGCAGGTCTCTGAAAAATCTAGAGGTAGAGAGTGTAGTCTCTGAGGGACTGAGGAAGGGACTGGGGGGGCACATATACAAACCAGCCCCTAAGCATGCACCCTCAAGTTAGATGGGCATTAGGGGAAACCTATTCGAAGAATGCACACTTAGAAACACACCTCTAACACACACACATGATCACAATCACAGACAACCACACCAGAACCAAACACCCAGTGGTTACAGTAGAAAGAGCAGGGGCCTTGGAGCCAAAGGCATGACAGGTTTGATTCTTACTGCCTGTGTGACCTTGGGCAAGTAATTTCACCTCACTGGGCCTCAGTTTCCTCATCAGTAAAATGAGGAGGTGCTCCTGAGGACACCTCCTACTCTAGACGGGTTAGACTCAGTATGTTTATTTTCAACATGAGAGGCTTGTGTTAGGTGGCCCCTGAGGATACTTCCAATGATCCTATAAGATCTGGGTTCAAATCCCAGCTCTGACAATGAATTACCACTGTGACCTTGGCCTCAGTTTCCCTATTTGTCAAATGAGGGCGCTATTCCAGATGGCTTTGAGGTCCCTTCCAACTGTAAATCGAGGATACTCTAACATTCAAGACACACAAGCATTTAAGGCAGGCCTGCAAAACCACAGGCCACTTGCTCCACACCAAAGGATTTCGGAGGGCTGGCAAAACATGTAGAGGAAAACATCCTCTGCATGTAGAGGAAATCCTTGGACTGGCAGCCTGTTGTGCAGGCCTGATTTAAGGACTGTCCTGTGTAACTCTCTTTGTGACCCCATTTGGAAATTTCTTGTAATTTGTCATTTTCTTCTCCAGTCCATTTTATAGGTAAGGAAACTGAGGCAGACAGGAGGAAATGACTTGCCCAGGGTCACATAGCTAGTGAGTTAGCTGATGCCACATTTGAACTCAGGAAGATGAGTCTTCCTGATTCTAGGCTGGGTTCTTGCGCACTATGATACCACCTAGCGATCCTTAAGAACCCACACTCAGAGCCATAGGCTCGTGTACACACACACACACACACACACACTCACATCCTTGCCTCTACACTCTCCTTCATTCCACTGGTCTTTGTATATACCAACTGATCATACATATCATATAGTCACAATAACTTCCAGATTCCCATGGAGAATCCTATGGAACCAATGCAGTGGAAAGTGCCTTCATTTTGTAGTTCAAAAGTCCTGAGTTCAAATTCTGACTCTCGCCCTCTTACTACCTATGTGGCCTCATCTAAAATCCCACATTTGGTCCAGGTGACCTGCAGACCTTCTGTCTCTGACCCAGTGACTCTCTCATCCCATAAAGCAGTTTAAATGAAGACCTGCCTACTGCCCACAGGGTGCAGGGCTGGGTACCCAGAAAGTGTTTGCTAACATGTTTCATTGAGTCATACTTTACTCCTACAGAGCAATAGATAAAAATAATCCCTGAATCACAAAATCACAGAGTCAGAGCTGAGCAGGACCTCAGAAGCGTTTAGTCCAGCCCAGACCTGAACAAGAATACCCCTATAGAACAGATCGATTAAACAAGCACGTATTAATTACCTGTCATGTGCCAGACACAGAAAGAAAAAAAACACCAGTCCCTGCCCTTGGGGAGCCAACATTCTAATGGAGAAGACAGCATGTAAATGATGTAAATGATCCAGAGGCATCTGTTAATCCCTTACTGTATGCCTCACACAGTGCTAAGAGCTAGAGACACAAGGAAAGGCAAACCCCAAGTCCTTGCCCTCAGGGAACTCCTAGTCTGATGGGGGAGAAAAACATGTAAATAACTGGGTATATACAAGACATAAAGAGAGAATGAAGGTACACTCAGACTGAGCCAAGTGTCTTGCATGAGGTGGCATTTGAACTGCCTTAGAAATGGTCTTCCAGCCCCTGCTTGAAGACCTCCAGCACCTCTTGAGGAAGCCCATCCCACCTTAGGACCCCTCTCATTGTTAGGAGTCTGTCCCGATTTTCATCCTCCATCAGCTTCCCTCCACCTGCCTCACTCAAGCACGAGCTTTCCTGGACACCCTCAGGCAAACACACCCAGGCACACACATCGGTAGCAAGGCTGCCGTTCATTTCTACAGTGATTTAGGGTTTTTAAAGCCCTTTACATCCATTATCCTCTTTGATGTTCACAATGTGAGCTGGGCTCTACAAATGTTTTTCACTCCCATTTTACAGAGGAGAGATAGAGTCATCACCCAGGGGACCACAGGCATCTTAGAGATCTCCCCCCCTAGGAGGCTACTCACCCTGGTAGAGCTTTTCATCCGCTGAGTGGAGATTGGGCTTTGAACGAGCTTCGCCAGGAGCTGGGGTGTCTGGTGGTCCCTGAGTAGCTCCTTCTGTGGGGCCTCTGACTACTTGTGTCCTCTGGGCACCAGGCCTATGTCCTCTGCCCTGAGGTCTCCCCTTAAGGTAGCGGTCCCCAGCCACCCTCAATGGCTTTCCTGGGGTGGTCACCAGGCTGGAAGTCAGGCCAGGTAAGGTTGGAGATGGTGGTTGGGTACTAATGTTAACTTTCTGCAGACTGCTGGGCAGAGGTGGGGGAGGATTGAAATGGGACTTGGGCCCCTCAGACCCTACACTCTGCATTCGGATCCTTGGTCTCTGGGAAGGCTTTGCTCCATGGCCAGGCTGGGTCCGTGTCACATTATATCTACTCTGCTGTAGAAGTCGGGCTCGAGGAATGGGGCCATGTTTCCTACACCTAGTGAGAAGACAGAGGAAAGCGAGGAAGGTCCTCAGACTCCCAGGTGTCCAGCTAGAATGGTCCAAAGAGGCCATCTGGTCCTATCCCCTTGTTTCACAGAGTCTCTACCTGCAGTCACAGCTCGGAGAGGCACCTCATGGGGTGGGACAGCACGCAGGAAGCATTTAATAAAGGCTCGTTAGCTGCCTGACTGGGAGAGGTACCAGAAGAATGCTGGTGTAGCCCTGGAGACCAGCCTGGGACCTGTACACTTCTCCGAGCCTCAGCTTCCTCCTCCATCAAATGGAGGTAGACATTCTGGCTCTACCAGCCTCATGCTGTGGGAGAGCAACCTGCTCTGTGACCTTGAAGGACAATGCCAATGTAAGCAAGTCTGGGAAATGATTGTGACTTCCTACCCACTGGCACCAACCGGCCACGGGGGAGGGAGAGGGAAAGGCAGAAGCATTTCTATAGAGCCTACTATGGGGCAGACACTATGCTGAGTTCCTTCTGACCAACACTGTCTCATCTGATCCTACTCCCTGACTGTCTTTGTGAAAATTCTGTTTTCTGTTCTTAGGCCCCTCCCAGCTCTGCCATCCCCTGTTCTCAGGCCCCTCCCAACTCTAACATCCCCTGTTCTCAGGCCCCTCCCAGCTCTGCCATCCCCTGTTCTCAGGCCCCTCCCAGCTCTGACCTCCCCTGTTCTCAGGCCCCTCCCAGCCCTGACATCCCCTGTTCTCAGGCCCCTCCCATCTCTGACATCTCCTGTTCTCAGGGCCCTCCCAGTTTTGACATTCCCTGTTCTGAGGCCCCTCCCAGCTCTGACATCTCCTGTTCTCAGGCCCCTCCCAGCTTTGACATTCCCTGTTCTGAGGCCCCTCCCAGCTCTGCCATCCCCTGTTCTCAGGCCCCTCCCAGCTCTGACATCCTCTGTCCTCAGGCCCCTCCCATCTCTGCCATCCCCTGTTCTCAGGCCCCTCCCAGCCCTGACATGCCCTGTTCTGAAGCCCCTCCCAGCTCTGCCATCCCCTGTTCTCCATCCTAAATTTTATGGACTCCTATTTCTGTAGCAGCCCTGCCCAGTTCTGACATTTTCTGACTCTACTTTAAGAGCTCATGGCCCTGATGCTGGTGAGGATGGGCTGAACCTTCCTCCTCCCCTCCCCTGTCCCTGAGCCTCCAGACTCCTGGAGAAGGCTGTCAGGAGGCTGCCTTACTGGTTTGGTGCCCTCAGGGATGGGCTGACATCTATTCAGGGCCTTCTCAGACCTCAAAGGAGGAGGGAGTGGGGCAGCAGATAATACAATAGAAGATTTCTAGATACTTCTAATCCAGTCCCTTCATTTTCCAGATGAAGAAACTGAGGCCCAGAGAGAAATGACCTACCAAAGGTCATAAGGCAGCTTAAAAACCTACCCATTTCTCTACAGGTTAAGATTCCACAGAATGTCTCCCCAAAACAATCCTCGCAGGACCGGGAGAGGGTGGATACTCAGCATTATTGCCTCATCTTACAGGTGAGGAAATGGAAACTGGGACAGTCACCCAGGCAGGAGATGTCGAGCCCCGAGAGGGAGGGCGCACTGCCTGGCACACAGGGCTCCTTCCCCCGGCCACCCATCCCCAGAACAGGAGCTAGAGAGCTAATGGGGGAGGAGAAGCAGGAGGCGGGGTGGAAGGAGGGATCCACCTGGGTCTCTTTCTTGAGTAACAGGAGGACTTGGGAAGGAAGTGGGCAAGAGTCTGGCTACCTACCCGCCCCACCAGTACCACTGGATGCACTCCTCCTTCTCCTCCAACACAAAGCAGGGAATTTCCAGCAGATTGAAGAAGGTGGTGCCCACAAAGTCCGAAATGGCATCCTGTTGACTCTGGAGACAACCGTGGAACCTGGTACCGGGAGCCCAAAGGTTGGTCCCTTCAGCCATTCAAGGCAGGGGGACCCTGAAAGTTGGGGCAAGTTGGAATAGCCCTCACCAACTCCCCTGTCACCCAGTCCTCTGCCTCTAGGAACTCAGAAAATTCAGAAGATCAAGGGATTAGAAATGGGAGCGCCCTCATTTAATAGAGGGGTCCTTAGCCTTTTTGGTGGCATGGACCCTCACACATTCCCCTTTTCAGAACAATAGTTTTGAATGCATTAAGTGAAATAAACACCTCAGATATCAAAGCAATTCTATTAAAATAAAGCTATACCCTTTTCCCATCTAAGTTCACCCCGCTTTGAAATCTATCCACACACTCCTTGATTTTCCACGGACCTCAGGTTAAAAACCTCTACTCTCTTCCACACACACACCTCCCCCACCCCACCAGTCCCTGTTCAAATTGAGGCAATTGAACCCCAGAGCCATCTAAGGGACTCGCAAACCCAGGTTCCCCCAACTGCCAGGGCTCTTCCCATGACACTGTGGTCCCCCTCTACTGGGATTCCCTTCCCACCCCCAGGAATAGAATCTATGTAGAGCCAGCTGAGTCCGAGAGAAATCACAGGACCGATCCAAGATCACACGAATGGAACAGTATTGAAGCTAAGATTTGAACCCTGGTCCCCTGGCTCTGTTTCTTCCATTGGCTCCGGTCCAGGAGTATCTCCTGAGTGGGGACGACCCTGTCCGTCCACTCACCTGGAATCACAGTCACAATGGGAGATGGTGTGGAATCGATAGTTCCGAATGCCATAGTTATACTGGAAGGGTGCGATGTTGTGAGCGCAGAGGTCGTGGTCCCGGCAGCAGAGGTCTGGCCCCTGGAAGATCCCTGTGGGGTGAGATCAGGCTTGGCAGGCACAAGGAGGACGCCCCATCTCCCCGCACTGGTCTAGGGGCCAGACGAGCAAGCGCTTCCCGCTCTGGCCTCCGCTCACAACCCCCGTCCCGAGGCCTTGGACCGCCTTGGACCTGGCCGCCAGATTACGAGAGCTTTCTTTTCCATCGTCCGCGCACAGTAGGAAGTGATTTGGGGCTGGCCCCCGAACCCAACCCTCTCATTTTCCCGAAGAGGAAACAGGTTCCGATGGGTAACGCGATCTGTCCGCTATTTGAACCCGGATCGTCCGACTTTCAATCAATCCACCTTCCCACTACTGCGTCCTTGCCTCCTGGACACTCAGCCCAGCCCAAGTAAGAATCTCCTTGAAGTCGGGCCTTTCAGCTGGGCAGCCTGCCCCTCTTCTTGGAGACCCCCGTGATGAGCCCTGGTGACTTACCCAGGTCTGTGGAGTTCGCCGCAGAGTCCCCGACTCCGCACCAGAGAGTCCCAGGAATGGTCCAGCCCCTCCTCACACGCCGGTGGCTGGAGGCTGCCTGGAGCCCTTCCTCCCCTTCGGCTCGTCCTTTGAACCCCTCCCTCCCGGTGTTCGGTGGTTCCTCCTCTGTCCTGCCACAGGCGTCCTGCCGCCCCTGGAGGGCTTCCACAGCCCGCTGCAGCAGAGGATTGGGGGTGTGCGCAAAAATGCTGCCCCTCTCCTGAGCGCACGCAGCCTGGTAAGACAGAACAATGGCAGCTCCCTCCCAAAAGGCACACTCCAGCAGGTGCCCCTGCTCATCCCAACTGGCATGGAAGAGAGCCAACCCATGTGGGCCCCGGCTCAGGAAACTCAGCGACTGCAGGGGAGAGGCGGGCACCGTCCTGGGCACTGCCAAGTGACAGAAGGTGCTGCTCCAGCTGAAATTTGGCACCGCCCCTTCCTTTGCCAGCGCTGCCCCCAGGGGGACCAGTGCCCACAGGAACCAGGCTGGGTGTCCCATATCAGCTCCCCTCGCCCCCAGACCCTGGTCCCCTTCAGCCCACTCGAGGAGGGTCCCACGATGCTGTCCAGCAGCAGAAGTGAAGCTGGGCTTGAGAGAGAAGCGGCTTCTGGACCAATGAATGGAGGGGCAGGCAGGCAGGCTCCAGCCCCAGCCTTCCAGGAGGATGGAGCATATGGGGTGATCTCTGTTCTGTAACTGAATCCACCAGCAACGCTGGGCCCCAGGGAAGCCTCTGATTGGCTCGGAGCCTTTAAAGCCACCTGGCCCCACGCCCCACCCACCCTGGGAGGTTCTGCCTGTTACCTGAAAGCCGGGACTTGGAAGTGGGGAGAGGGAGGCTGGAATGCCATTTCTGCTCTCCGATGCTTAGCCTGCTTTTCTTTTGTAAAACAAGGAGGTCCCCAAGCTTCCCTTTCACCTAGAGCTGGGAGCACTGGAAAGCTACCTAGTTCCTTCTAGGAGGAAAGAGGAGGCCTTTATTGCAAGGTGTTGGGCAGGGCTCCCATGCCAGGGAAGGGGCTGGCACTGCGCCACCTGTCACACATGGGCTGGCACTGGGCCACGGAGGAAATTGGCTAGTAATGAGGTGCAGGGCCAAGGAAGGGTTTGGGCCACCAGGGTTCACGGTCCCAACCTATGTGGGGGTAAGTCCTGGAAGTGTCCCCAATGCCCTGGCGCTGTCTCAGAAGCATCCATCCCAGGTCTTGGTAAATCTTAGGGTGCCAAGGGCCAGACTGCAGTGCCAGCTGTCCGGGGCTACACTTGGCCTATTCTCTCCTCACCCCACCCTCTGACCTGGGTCTTGGGCCTAGAACTCTGGGACTGAGCCAAAGTGCCTTCCATACAGCCTCCCCCTGGCTTTGTCATTCAGTTACTGGGTTAGGCCTTGGGAGTTGGCCAGTGCAGGGACGCCGTCCACAGTGACGGAGGAGCCCTGCATTTGGAACAGGGCCCCTGGGCTCTGGGCCCAGGCTAGTGCTTTGGACAGGGAAAGCTCCAGAGGCCCTGAAAGGGGGAGCAAGGGACTTGTCCACAGCCACACATCAAGTAAGCCCTGGAGATAGGCCACTAAGGGATTGAATGCTGGGCTGGTAGTCCAAAAGAGCCGAGTTCAAATCAGGCCTGCAACCCTATCCACATGACCCTGGACTAGTCAACCACCTCTCTGAGCCTCAGACTCCTCCTTTGTAAAATGGGGGAGTTTGACTAGATGGCCTGTGAGGCATTTCAGCTCTGGACCAAGGGTGCTATGATGTATGTGTGTGTGTGCGTACAATTCAAATGACTCCTTTTCCAGATGAGGAAAATACCCAAATAAAATCCTACACATATTCACAGACACACATGAATTCAGAGGCCACTGAGTCCAACCCCCTCATTTTACAGAAAGGGAAACTGAGGCCCAGACAGGGGAAGTGACTTACCTCAAGGCTCAGGACCCTTTCCTCTGGGCCACAATTCTGATTCTGATATTGCTGACTCAGCCTGAGCCTCCATTTTTGTTCTGTAAAAGGGGGAGAAAAAAAAAACAGCACCAGCCTTCTTAGGAGGAAAATGAATGTGGAGTTTGGGGAGAGGCCATGGGGATGGAAGCTATTGGTAGCTGGCAGCTGTTCCTTCCCCTGTTCTCCCTCCCACCAGCCCAAGGTCACCCAGTCACCCTGGCAGCTGTGGGGGGGGGGGGGCAGAGGGCTGACCCCTGAAGCTGATGAGGAGACCAAGCCTCCTTGGAGGAGGGGAAGGGAATTGGGGGGACAGGAAGGTCTTGTGTCTCCATCTCCAGGGACCTCACCTGGAGCCTTCAGTGTAACCCTGGACCTAGGGCCAGGAAGCCTGAGTCCTGGTTCTGATTCTGCCTTTGCTTTCCATGTGACTCTGTGCAGTGCAGGCCTCAGTTTCCTCATCTGTAAAGTAGGGGTGCTTTGCAGGGGGCTGCATGGAAGCACCTGCCAGACCCTCACCTCCAGAATTGTGAGGCATCCCCAGGAAGCAGAATCCAAAACTTGAGGATATGGGTTCCGTTGCCTCCTCATCTCTGGGCCTCAGTTTCCTGCACTGCGAATATGCGGGACTCCTTGATTTCTGCAGTTCTTTATAACTCTGTTTCTCTGATCCTTTGATCTGGGTTTGAATCTTGGCCATATACCCTTTGTGACCTTGGCCATGTCTTTTCCCCTCTCTGTGACTCAGTTTCCTCCTCCGTAAAAAGAGGAGATTGGCCTAAGATGAGCTCTGAGGTCACTTTTTACTTTAAAGCTATGAGACTATAAACACTGTGAATAATTAATAATAATGCCTCAGCTCTCTGCCCTCCTCCTCCTGCCCCCTGGCACAGCCTCACCCTTATTAACTCTTATCAGAAGACAAGGAGGTTTCAGTAAGGAAGAGGCTGGGACTGGGGATGGGGAATGGAGACCTCATCTCCTTGGTGCTGAGTGGGTAGGAGGGCAGAGAAGAGAGCCTTCCCCTCCTCAGCCCTGAGCCTCCCCCCATCAGCCTCCCCTCCAGAAGGTAAGGGTAGGCCAGTATCTCTCCTCTTCCCCACCCCCCATTTTGATCTCTGAGGCACCGGGTCAAGCTTGAGACAATGAAGAAAGATGTCAAATGGACTGGAAGAGCATCTGGTCCCCAGGGGCCAAGGGCTTAGGCCAAAAGCTATGGGCAGCCTGGGAATCAGCCAAGCCCAGGCCTTGCCTGGCCTGACCCAGGAGAGGGAGCCTGGGGCACTCCCTGGTGGGGGCAGGTAGCTTTTCACTGTGGAGAGAGAGAAGGGGGGAGAAAAGGAGGAAACCCAGAGATCTGAGGGGCCAGGGCGGGGGGGGGGGGGGGGGGCGGCGGGGGGGGGGGGGGGGGGGTTTGCCGGGGGGGGGGGGGGAGGGGGGGGGAAAAGGGGGGAACCCGGGGGGGGGGGGGGGGGGGGGGGGGGGGGGGGGGGCAGCCTGCAGCTCAGACCAAAGGAAGCTCCCCACCTTAGGAATTCATGAGCAGGTCCCTTGTGTAAGAGGTTTAGAAAGGGGAAATTCCAAAGAGAAACCAGTCTGTGACTGCTCATCAGCCATTATCAGGTCCTTCTATGCTAACATTTAATTTACAGTCCAATACAATGGAGCAGTCCTTGAGAGGCACCCAAAGCATGGGAAAAATGGGCTTCGTCTCAGTTCAGAGGAGATTAGGCTAGGGAGTCAGGGGGGCTTTCTGGAGGAGGTGGCCAAAATTCCCCCAGACAGAGGGAAAGGGCAGGTTACTTGGCGAGGCACAAAGGGACTTGGTGGATGAGACCAGGATTAGGCCCAGGTTTGCTGCTCCAGAGCCAAAAATAGAATCCTTTCCAGGCTGGCCTTGGGTAACCAGATGAATGTGGTTCTGCTGGACCAGGATGCCTCGTGTGAGTGAGGCCTTCCTTGGGGAAGGAGTCAGGAGTGATGAGGAGGGACACAGGGAGGGAGGGAAAGCCAGACAAGAGCACAGCCCAGTAAAAAGGGAATCAGGAGGCCTGGGTTCCAGTCAGATGAGTGTGGCACTCATTTACCATGTGACATAAGGCAAATACCTTCTGCCCTCTGGGCCTCAAGTGACCTGTTGGTTGGTCCTTCCAGTTCTGATCAGCTTGGTTTTAGGGTTTCAGAGTCAGAAGACCTGAATCCTGACTCAGTCACTCACTGCTGACCTCAGCTGTAAAAAGAAGAGATTGGCTTTGAGGGCTTCTGAGGCCCTATTCAGCTCTCACCAGAAGTATGAGCCAGAGAGGGCACAGGCTGAGACCTGTCAGGGCCCAGACAGAGGCCTGGGGGACCATTTAATCATCAGGGAAGTCATATGGGATCAATGTGCAAAATGAGGTGGGAGCTGGATGGCAAAGGGCTTTCAATGCCAAACAGAAGACGTGTTTTATCCAGAAAGCCATAGAAGGTTTTTGAGCAGGAGAATGGCATGGTGAAACTTGTGCTTTCGAAATATTCTTTTGGTGACTGAGAGGAGGATGGATGGAGAGGGGAGAGACCAGTGAGGCAGACCCATTGAGTGAGGAGGCCATTGCAGTACACCAACCAAAAGGTGATGAAAGCTAAGATCAAGGCTGCAAGAGGGCAAGGACAAGCGGATGTGCTGCTTGTACCCAGTAGAATCAACAAGACTTGGCAGCTGATTGGATATGAAGGAAAGAGCAGGGAAGGACAGAGAATGACTCCCAGGTCTGGACACTGGAAAGATGGTGGCTCCCTCAACAGGCATCAAGAGTTAGGAGTAGGGGAGGGCTTCCACCATAGACAGGCTGGGTTTCAAAGGCCTGTGTGTATCCAGTTGGAGACCCAGGCCTGAAGATCAGGAGAGAGGTCAGGGCTATGCATGTAGATCCAGGGACCATCTGCATGGAGGGAGAGCTGACTTCATGGGAGCTGCTGAGGTCACCGGAAGCAAGGGGACGAAGGCTCGGTTAGTGCCCAGTGAGGATCACTTGAAATGACTGGAATTGTTTATTGCAGGACCAAGAACATCTTCCAGCATTAGAAGGAAGGGGTAAGGTTTGGATGGCTTGGCCCCAGTGGCCAGGGCTGAGTGGGTGAAAGCTGATTGCAGAGGGAGGTTTGGGCTCAGCACTGGCCCATGGCTGTCTGTTCCCCCTCCCCGGTGGTCCCCCATCTGTGGGGAAGCTGAAGAGGGAACACTCTATCCTGGGCAGCTTTTTGTGAATTAGTCACAGGGATTCCCACCATGCTTGGCTCTGTGACCTAACTGGGACAGGGTGGAGAGAATGGGCAGGTAGTTTCTAGACACATGTGTAGACACGTTATCTGAGGATCTGGATCAGAGGTCTGCCTCCTCCACAGACTCATTTCATTACCTTGAGAGAGTCTTTCTCCCCTCTCCAGAGCTCAGTTTTCTTATCCATACAATGGAGGGGGCACTAATTAACTGCTAGTCCTATTCCCCTATGGGGAGCTGGGGGCGCCATGATGCACAGAGCACTGCACTTAAAGCAGGGAAGACTCATCTTTCTGAGTTCAAATCCAGCCTCAGCTACTTACTAGCTGTGTGACCCTGGGCAAGTCACTTAACCCTGCCTGCCTCAGTTTCCTCATCTGTAAAATGAGCTGGAGAAGGAAATGGCAAACTCAGGCACTAACAGTGTGACCCTGGGCAAGTCACTTAACCCTGCCTGCCTGAGTTTTCTCATCTATAAAATGAGCTGGAGAAGGAAATGGTGAACCACTCCAGTATCTCTGCCAAGAGAACCCCAAATGTGGTCACAAAGAGTCAGACACGACTGATTTTATAGATCCATCCACAAGCATTTATCTAGTGTCTACTACACCGTGGCAGCTGTTGCGCTGGATGCTTCAAAGGAAGAAGAAGAAACAGCCCCTGCCCTGTAGAGGTTTACATTCTCTAAAATGCATCCTGCATACAAGCAAATGCAAAATCACTGGGGGAGGGGGATGAGGGGTTGGTGAGGCCCTAGCCCCTGGGGAGGGGGCCTTGAGAAAGGTCCTGCAGAAGATGGGCTTGAGCTGAGTCTCTAAGGAAACCAGGGACTGAGCCCTAAGAAGGGAAGTGATCCTAGCGTGGGGGAGGACAGTCTGGGAGCCCTGTGGAGTGGAGGGAGAGGAGGGTGGCCAGATCAGTGGGGGCCAAGCTCTGAATGGCTTTAAAAGACAGAGGATTTCCTGTGTGGCCCTGCAGGTAATAGGGAACCACGGGAGTTTATGGAGGAGGGGGTGTAGAAGTGGAATTTGATTCAGTCAGGTTCATGTTCTGTCAGGGGTTTGTGTGTGTGTGTGAACCTGTGTGTGAATGTGTGAGTGTGTGTGTGTGAACCTGTGTGTGAATGTGTGAGTGTGTGTGTGTGTGTGTTCGAACTCTCAAGCCTCAGATTTAGGGGAAGTGACTGGCCCAAGGTCACTGAGCGGCAGTCAAGTGCTGACTGACTCTGCACTCACTGTTAATGACTCACCTGTGAGATTCTAACTGGGAGGCCGCCCGGAGCCCTGTGGACGCTTGGAGTCTGGAGCAGTCATCAGTTAGTCAATGGATTCATTCATGCTGTGCTTCTGACGTGTGGTAAGGGTTTTACAAATATTAATTCGTCTGGGAGGGAGGGAAGAGGAGAGACCGAGAGCAAACAGCTCTGGACAGATAAGCTATAGACGAGATAAAGGCACTGGTGTTAAGGGAGATTGGGAAAAGCAGAAGGTGGCCTTTTAGCTGGGCCTCAAAGAAAGCCAGAGGATGAGGGGATGAGGAGGGAGTGTGCTCCTGGCAGGGGGCACAGCCAGGGGAAATGCCCTGAAGTGAGAGGTGGGGTATTTTGTTGCTGGGTCACAGAGCACTTGGAGGGAGGGAAAGGGTAGAAGACTGGGAAGTGGGGAGGGGGGCAGCTTTACAAGCCAAAAAGACCTGAGTTCAAGCCCTGTCCCTCCCACATAGAACTGGGTGGCAACTCCCTCAGATTCTCCATTACAAAGAAGGTGCCCATCTGCCCTGGCAGAAGGAGCTCCTTTACTGGGAATTCCAATAAATGACAGACATCTCTCTGGTAACTTTGGGCTGGCCAACCCCTTTACCAGCATAATCTCACTTAAGCCTCGTAAGGCCTCATTGCTGGTGCCTTTATCCCCATTTTACAGTTGAGGAAACTGAGTCTTAGACAAGTAAAGACACTTGTGCCCACCAGGCTCCCACCAGATCTAGCCCTCCACCCACCACCCCTAAATTCTGCCCTTCCAGTCCCTTCAAATGGCCACACACACTTGTCTGTCCTGTCCAACTCCTCAAGACCGCATTTGGGGTTTTCTTGGCAGAGATCCTAGAGTATGGAGTAAAATGTATAGGATATATGGAGTAAAGGCCATTTCCTCCAGCTCATCTTACAGGTGAGAAAATGGAAGCCAACAGGGTTAAATGACTTGCTCAGGTCACACAGCTAGGTAAATGCCTGAGACCAAATATGAACGCAGGAAGATGAATCTTCCCCATGTCTAGCCTCCCTCTCCAGCCCTACACCACTTAGCTGGCCCTCGATTGGGATTATGGGCAACGGGTATTTGCTGTACAATAGGCGCTTAATATGTGTTTGCTTTTGTTCTTTCCCCTAGACAATCCTGTGAGAAAGTACTTGGGCGAATGGCCCCTCCAAGAGGAGCCCCTTGCCCCAAGTGAGGGGAAGCCCCGCTTACCTCCTGGGACTGGCGACGTGAGGCTTAGGTGAGGTCTCACTGGGGAAAGTGTTTGGGCAAACTGAGGGGAGGGGAGAGATTAGGAGGAGACTCAGATTGGGAGCATGAGCCCAGAGGGGGAGGAGGGGGAAGATTACAAAAGAGAAAGTGGTGTAAGGATTCGGGGGTGGCCCAGGGAAATTCAGTCTGAGAGGAGGGGTCACCCCACTCGATTCCCCAGCTCCCTACTTTGTGCCTGGTGAAGACACCGAGAGAAATGCCTAAAAGTGTCTGCCTTCAAGGAGGTGACATTCTAGTGGGGAGAATGCAGGCACGCACATAAGAGGGTGTCTTTAAATTTTATTTTTCTCTCTTTCATTAATTTTAACATTCATTTGCTAAAATGTTGAGTTCCCAGTTCTCTCCCTTCCTCCCACCCCTCCCCATCCTTTGAGAAGGCAGGCAAGATGCTATCAGCTATAATCCCGAAGTCATACAAAGCCTATTTCCATATCGACTAAGTAAATATTTAGAAAAAATTTAAACAAATTAATTTTGGGGTGGAGAGAACATTAACTGACCATAGGTCTGGAGCCAGAAGGGTTTCTAGTTCAAACCTCCCTTTGGCCAACAGGGAAACGGAGGCTCAGAGAAAGATCCCAACGCTAGTGAGGAGCAGACCCGAGGGTCACAGCTCTAAAGGCTGCTTTCCAAGAGCATTAGTAGCCCCGGAGCTGTGTTCCCATGACGTCGTCCCGTCGCCCTCTTATTTTACAGAAAAGGAAGCTGAGGCCCCAAGAGAGGAAGCTGGGGCTGGAAGGTGGCCCCAGGGGGCATTCAGTCCAACCTCCTCACTTTATAGGATGAACCCAAGGCTACTCAGTTAGTTTGGATAAGGGCAATTTGCCACTGGCCCCGATGGCTCCGGAGGAGAGAGTGAGGCTGGTGACCTTGCACAGCCCTCCCTCACTTAAATCCGATTCACTTGCACTTCAGGGCCTCACCTCCCTGACGTCAAGGTCCTCTCCCAGAAGGATAAACAATAACTGGGTACTTGTCCGAGATGAGATTTGAACCCAGGCCCTGTGCCTCTTCCCACTGACCCACATCGCTCTCCCCCCAGGGAGCCCTTCGAGGGGGCGGTAGATGGGATTTAAAGGCCCCACTTTTTGTTTTCTCTGACTCCAGTGCTTTTTGACCCTCTGTAAGACCCCTGGAGAACACTGTTATTCCCTAGGGGTGAGGAGAAATCTTTGGGGTCAGAGGGCTGGGCCCAGCTCACACCTAGGTCCTGGAACCACAAAAGCTGGTGCTGAGGGATCCTGGGGGCAGGAGGGAGGTCTCTGACTACACAGGCCTCTCAGACTGACAGCTGGAGTAACAGGTGGTCCCACCCCTCCCCCCTCCCCCCCGGGGACCCTGCTACTGACCATTGTCCCCTTGCAGACCTTGAAGACCTTTGAAAGGAACAGGAATTGAGGTCTGGATATACAGCTTTGGAGGGCTGTAGGGGCACAGGGTTAGGGGGACCATCTGGCCATGGTGCTGAGTGGGTGTGGCCACAGAACAAAGGACATCTGAATGAGAGCTTCGGGAAGGGACCAAGCCCTTCAGTAACAGGGCTAAAGGCTTGTCCGAGGTCACACAGGTGGTCAGTCCTAGTTTGAAGCCAGGCCCTCAGACCCCAGGTAGCTGTGGTCACTCTGCATGTTTTTGGGAGGTCATTTCTTCCCACAACCCCATGAAATAGGCACTTGTTGGTTCTGGCTGCTCCTGATACTTCTGAAGGAGGACAGCCCATGTTGGGTCCAGCCAGGGATGTGCCCAAGGAGCCTCACGTGGGGGAGCTCCCGGGGCTTGGCACGTTGCAGCACGAAGCCCTCACTGGGTGTCCCGACTCCATCTTCCTTCCACGTCTGGGCAGCTGAGATGCTTCCTGGGGAGGGGAGAGATCCCTCTGATAAACGTAATTGGTTTCCCTCCCACTCCTCAGGCAAAGAGGAGCTAGGAAACCAGCTAGAAAACGGGACTCTTCTAGCCTGGAGAAGCCTCCTTCGACGGCCAGCCCCCTGGGCAGCCACCCGACCTCCCCAAGACAGCCTCAAGTCAGCTGTAAAATGGAGGAGCCAACCCAGTGGTGTCTGAGAGCCCTCTGAGCTCAATCAAGATCTAATTCCATGAGTTTAATTTCATGACTGTGGGGCACGTGGCCATGCCTTTCCCTGGGCCTCAGTTTCCTCATTTGTAAAATGAAGGGGGTTGGGTGGCATGGCCTCTTAGGTCTCTCACACCTCTAGGGCTTTCATCTCATAACCCCAAGCTGGGTGACCTTTATTAGTCTTTACCTCCTGGGGCTAGAAATCCCGCTATAAATATTTTTGTCCATGTGGATCCTTATCTTCCTTCTTTGATCTCTTTGGGGGTATAGACCTAAGAAAGGTATCCCTGGATCAAAGGGTAGCCACAAAGTTACACAGTAACTTTGGGGGCATAATTCCAAAATGCATCCAGAATGGCCGGACCAGTCTACAGCTCCATCCAACAATGCATCGCTGTACCTAGTTTCCCACAGCCCCTCCAGCACCTGTCGATTTTTGTCAACTTTGCCATTCTGAGGGGTATGAGGTGGAGCCTCAGAGTTGCTCGAATTTTCCATTTCTCTAATTATTAGTGATTAGGAACTTTTTTTTTTAATATGGCCATTGATGGTTTGGATTTTTTCTCTGAAAACTGCCTGTTCTATTTCTCTTCTTTTTTCTCCATTATTTGCCTTGAGTTTCTAGATCTATATTCTTCCAAATTAATGTTTTCTTATTTTTTCTAATTTTGTAATGTATCTCCTTGATAGTCTGGTTGGGATAGCACTGTACACACATTAACTTTACTGGAATGTCATTTTAATCTCTGTTGTTTCTAAATGTCCTGCTTGCAGTTATGTTTAGAAAGATTTTAGGCAATCCCCCTTACCTTAAAATGCCCTGGCAAGCTCAGCACTCCCCTGACTGTGCCTCTGGTAGCTTTAGGAGGAGAACAGTGCCCGGTATTTTGTACACAAAGAAATACAAAATCATTTCAGGAGGGAGAGGGCACTAATGACTGGGGAAGAAAGGTGGAAGTAGCACCTGAATTAAGAAAACTAGGGATTTTAAGAGGCTGAAGTGAGGAAGGAGAGCATTCATTCAAACAGAAAGCAGAATAGGCCAATTTGGCTGGAATACAGGGTTCGTGATAGAAAGGCAAGTAGGGAAAGCCTGCCTCCCCTACTCCCTTTGGCTTTGACTTTCTCCCCAGCTCCTGAACCTTTCCAACTTCTCCCTCACTTCACAGCACCTGAGCTCTAGCCCAGTTAAAGTTGGGCTTGGCCAGTGAGTGCAAACTTGGAATGAGAGATCTAATGCCCGCAATTAAATTCCCAAGAGAAAATCACTGAATGAGTCCCAAAAGGGAGAGGTAGAGGCGGAGGGCTTCCAGGTCTGCCGGACAAGAAACCCACAGAGAAGGCTTGGAAGGGCACCCTTAGAAGGGCAGAGCAGGGCAGTCTGCCCTTCCTGCACCCTTGTCCTGTATCCTCATCTCAAGTCAATTTAAATTTCCAGAAAATTAGGAACCCAAGTTTGGAGCTGGAAGGGACCCTAGAGCTGAGGCCAAGTGAGGGAAAGAAGGTTGCCCTTCACCCAATTTCCTCAGAGACCTGAGCCCATTTCTACACATCACCATGCTCTAGGGTAATAGAGATGAACACACAATTCCTCCCCCCCCCCAACACACACATATACTTAATAGTATCTTATTTTTTCCAATTACATGTAAAGATAGTTTTCAACATTTACTTTTACAAGATTTTGAGTTCCAGATTTTTTTTCTCCCTCCTTCCCATCCCCAAGACAGCAAGCAATCTGATATAGGCTATCAGATTAAATCTGATACAATCATATTAAATGTATTTCCACATTAGTCATGTTGTGAAAGAAGAATTAGAACAAAAGGGAAAACTCACAAGAAAGAAAAAAAAAGAGAAAATAGTCTGCTTCAATCTGCATTCAGACTCCATAGTATTTTCTTTGGTGTGGATAGCATTTTCCATTATGAGTCTTCTGGAATTGTGTAAGATCATTTCATTGTTGAGAAGAGCTAAGTCTAATCAAGGTCAGTCATCACACAGTGTGGCTGTTGCTGTATACAATGTTCTCCTGGTTCTGCTCACTTCACTCAGCATCAATTCATGTAAGTCTTCCCAGGTTTTCCTGAAGTCCACCTGCTCATCATTCTTACAGCGCAATCATATTCCATTACAATCATACACCACAACTTGTTCAGCCATTCCCCAACTGATGGGAATTCCCTCAATTTCCAATTCTTGGCCACCACAAAAAGAGCTACAATATGTATGTATGTATGTATGTATGTATGTATGTGTATATATATATATATATATATATATATATACATGTGGGTCCTTTTCCCATTTTTATGTTCTCTTTGGGATACAGCCCTAGAAGTGGTATTGCTGGATCAATGTATATGCACAGTTTTTGTTTTTGTTTTGCTTTTTGGAGGGCAGTTGGAGTTAAGTGACTTGCCCAAGGTCACACGGCTAGTTTTTGTGTTAAGTGTCTGAGGCCGGATCTGAACTCAGGTACTCCTGACTCCAGAGCTGGTGCTCTATTCACCACACCACCTAGCCACCCTATATGCACAGTTTTATAGCCCTTTGGGCACAGTTCCAAATTGTTCTCCAGAATGGTTGAATCAGTTCACAACTCCACCAACAATGCATTAGTGTTCCAATTTAATGTTCACACATTTAAGAGACTCAGGATGCCTGGATTTCTGGGAGATCCAAATAGTCTCTGAGGCCCACTTGTTAAGGTGGGAGTTAAGGGGAGACATACAGGTAAGGAGGGAGTAGTGGTGAGGGCCCATCAGTGAGCCAGGCATGGTCTCATCCATCATCTGCCAGTATATCCTAGGAAGAGACAGGGATAGGAATGGGGACAAGGACCAGACTTGTAATTTCTTTGGGGAACTCCAAGGTGAAGGAATCCCTTCCATTTGTGTAGGTAAACACCTCCCCTGAAACCTCTAGGAAGCCTGAGAGGTTACTTGTCCAGGGTCACATGTGGGGCCCTGGGCAGTAGCACCAGTGAATGGTCTGGGACTCAAGGGGAAGAAGGATAGGGAGAGGGCCTAGAACTGTGGTTAATAAATCCCAGTATAGAGAATTCCCTCTATCCATGCTGGTTGGCACCTCCTCTGGGGCACAGAGAGGGAAGGGACTTGTCCAGGGTCACACAACCAGGATGGGTCAGAGGTGAGTCATGAACCTCCACCTCCCTGACTTAGAGGTCAACTCTATCCTCACTGCCCCAGTGGGCCTATCACAGGGTATAAAAGAGAGGAAGCTTGTGCATGTGGGGCACAGGGAAGAGAGGGAGGGAAGGAGAGAGGGAGGGAGGAAGGAAGGAAGGAAGGAAGGAAGGAAGGAAGGAAGGAAAGAAGGAAGGAAGGAAGGAAGGAAGGAAGGAAGGAAGGAAGGAAGGAAGGGAGGGAGGGAGGGAGAAAGTTCAGAGATGAAGAGATAAAGACTAGGACCCTCTGGGAAGAGTTTGCTGAGTGGGACTGCCATCTAATCACTGGTCTCACATGAAGGCCTTGACCACATCCTAGCTGTGTAACTCTAAGGGAGTGACTAAGGCCTCTCCAGCTCTGACATCCCCTCTTCTCAGGCCCCCCCCAGCCCTGACATCCCCTGTTCTCAGCCCCCTCCCAACCCTGACATCCCCTGTTCTAAGGTTCCTCCCAGCCCTGACATCCCCTGTTCTCAGGCCCCTCCCAGCTCTGACATCCCCTGTTCTAAGGGCCCTCCCAGTTCTGACACTGAAGAAAAGTTCTGGAATTGGAGTCAGAATCCCTGAGTTTCCATTCTGGCTCTATTCTTTCTCCCTGTGGAACCTGCAGACCAGTCACTTAACTTCCCCCAAAGAAGACAAGGCTGTTGGGCTTGTGTTTACAGCAGAACCTGGGGGCTTGGGGAGTTGGCACTCAGGTTGGAAGTGGGGGGGTCACCATGTCCAATAGCCTTGATTTACAGATGAGGAATCTGCAGAGGGGTGCGGTGCTTGTATTAAGTTAGGGGCCAGTAGCCACATTGCCAGAGGCCTCCAGGGGCCTTTTCATGTCAAAACAATGAGCTGATGTTCTTTGGGCCCTCCCAGCTCTACGATTTATTATTTTTAATCCTAGAAGCACCAGGGAGCCCATGGCCAGATCTGAGCTTCAGGAAAATAACTTTGGAAGCACTGGATGGGTATTAGTGGGGAGAGACTGTAGGTGGGGAGATATGGTGAGGCCATTCCCAGCCCTCACACTATGGTCTAGGACCCCTCCAAGACGGACGGTCTCTTTTTGATGTTCATCTGTTAAATGGGGATGAGGTTATCTCTATAATTTTCAGACTGCCTATGAGTCATTTTGGTAACCCTTAAGATGCCATAGAGATTCAATTCAATCCAACAAGCATTTATTAAATGCCTGCTATATGTCAGGAACGGTGTTAAATTCCAGAGATGCAAAAATTAAAAAAAAAAAATTAGTTGCCGCCTTAAGGAGACCACATTCTACTGAGGGGACCTGACATTTACACAGGGAAGGAAATTTACAGTCTGCCCATAACTTCTCCTTTCCTCTCCCCTCCCCAAGGTTCTAGACTCCCATGGCCCAGGTCCAATTGCCCAAAGGGGCCATTTTCTCTTTGGTTCCACCTCAAGTTTATTCCAGGAATCTCCCAATGCATCAGATGATGGTAATGATAATTAGCATTGTTTTCTAATGCTTCACATTTCCCTCTTTCCATCCTTAGCCATCTCAATCCCATCCCTTCCCCTTTGTCCCAGTGACACTCTTCTCTTGCCAAACCGTCTTCGACTAACCCCTCCATCTGCCTCCCGTGCTCCTCCTCAGGAACTGCTGAATGGAGTTAGAAGAAGGCACACAAGTGCTGGGGACGTCACAAAGTCAAGTTACTCAACCCCAAGTGGGCCCTCCCCACAGCAAGGCAGACCTTTCAGTCTTCCCTAGTTGAATCTATCTCACTCTGCACAGAGGCTGCCCTGAGCCTCCTCTTGTCTCCTCACACCCCATCCTCCCTCTACTGTCTCACAGGAGGGTCTTACTCGTTCTTTCACTGAGAAAATTAAAGACATTTGACATGACCTTCTTCCTTTATCTTCATCTCAAAACCTCTCACCATGATCTCCCGCTCTCTTCCATTTCCCCGAGTCCCTGACAAAGGGATGACCCTTCTCCTTCCCAATGTGGCCCTTCTAAATAAATATGCCCTTGGACCCATCCCCTTCCATCTTCAGCAGATTCAGTCTTCAATCATTTCCTGTCTCAAATCTTCATCCTCTCCCTATCTTCTGATTTCTGTCCTGCTACCTTCAGCCATGCCTGAGTCTTCATCATCGTTAAAAAACCTTCCCTAGACTCTACCATCTTGTATCATCTGTCTTCCCTTTCATGGCCCAGCTCCTTGAAAAAAACCTTCTCTTTAGCTGCTTCTACTTCTTCTCCTCCCATTTACTCCTCAACCTTTTGAAATATGGCTTCTGACCTCCCTCAACTGAAACTGTCCTTTCTACATCACTAATCCTCTCTTAATTTTCAAATCTGATGGTCTTTTCTCAATCTGCACTCTTCTCATCCTATGTTCTGCTTTTGATACTGATGGCTGCCCTCTCCTCCTGGACTTTCCAAAACACCATTCTCTTCTGATGTGCCACTTGCCTGACCACTCCTCATTCTCCTTTGCTGGATGAAGATCCAGAGGGCCAAAGGGCATTTACTAAGCAGGTACAGTAAGAATAATTTGTATGAAGTGCCAAGTGTCACCTCCCAACCTTGGGGAGCACTATCCCTCTGTTTACACAAGCAGAGAGTAGGCTCAAATTTAAGGTTAGATAACTAGGCCCTCAGTAACCTCCTCAGCCCCTATAGGTTTAACCATCTGGTGGCTCCCAGATCCATATATCTAGCCCGTCTCTCTCCTGAGCTCCAGTCTCACATCACCATCTGCCTACTGTATTTGTCAAACTCATCAAGTCCAGAACTGAGACTTTATCTCTCAATCCCATATCTCTTCCAAATTCTTTATTCTGTGTATGCTGTGTTTTATATATGTACATATATGTATGAGTATATATATACACATTCACACACATATGTATTAATGGGAGAGACAATATGGACAACATGTACAGAATAAAGTACATATATGCATATATGCTTTATATACATATTCTAGATACTTCATATATAAAATATAAGGTATATGTCATATATGTATGTGTATACATATATGACATATACTTTATATTTATTCTACATGGAGTATGTTATATATAAAATATATAGAATATATAAAAAGTATATGTATACAGAATACATATATACACTTTATTCTGTGTGTGTGACTGTATTGCTTCTTCCATTAGAATATAAACTCCTTGCAAGTGGGAGTTGTTTCCTTCTTTATATTCGTGTTGTTATATTCATTTATATTCGTACATATGCCCCGCCTAGTACCCGTCACTCCTGGCAGCTCAGTGGTCAACGGACTCAAGGTCTCTCCCAACTCCAACATTCTGAATTCTCAGAGGCCCTTCTGACATTCGATGTTCTCTCTTCTAATGCCCCTTCCAGTTCTAATAGCAGAGATTAGAACTGGCAAGGACCTCAGAGGCCATCTCATCTAATATTTTAAAAATAAGGAAACTGAGGCCCAGCAAGAAGAGACTTACCCAAGGTCACACAGGTAGTAAATGGAACAGTTGGAATTTGAACCTATGTGACAAACCCTCCCTCCCTCTTCTGTAAATTTGGAGGTTTGGGTAACATGATCTCCTCCTTCTCTTCTAGCTCAAATATAATATATCTTTTGTTCTCCTCTGCTCTCCATAGCTGTGAACTAAGCCAGGCAAGTTTTACTAACCCCCTTAAGCTCTCCCTTTAGAAGAGGCGCTCTTTGGAACAGCTAGGTGGTATAGTGGGTAAAGCACTGATCCTAGAGTTAGGAAGACCTGAGTTCAAATCCAACCTCAGACACTTACTAGCTGTGTGGCCCTGGGCAAGTCACTTATTCCTGATGGCCAAAAAGAAAAGGGGGAAAAATATGAGCTTCTTGAAGGCAGGAACTTTTTTTGGCTTTTATTGGTGTGGTGATTGGCACTTAATTTCCATTTGTTGACTGTTGGTTGTTTTAAAAATTAGGGAATTGTTAATTAGAAATATTAGTCAGAAATGGGAAGACTCCAAGTCCAGGGTCCTCTGTCCTTTATACTCATGTGAACTGGGGAGCATAATCTTCTCCTATCCCCTTCCCTTGGGGCCTGGTTCTAAAGAAGTGGGGTCAAAGGTCTTTCCCCCCTGTTCCCTGGAGGAACCAGGATCCTGGGAAAAGGGCTTTGGTCACTGTCTCACCCATGGAGCTTGGCTAAGCTTGGACTAGCCTCTGCTGCCCCCTTGTGGAGAAGCCACCCAGGTCATGTCCTCCACAAAAAAGTGAAGGCCTCATTGAGGTTTATCCTTAATGCCAACTCCAGATAAATACAATGAAAAGAACACAAGTAATTAAAAATTAAGGTTTCTGGGTCGCTCTACGATTATCCAAATATTTTCTAGATCTCATTTCATCCTGCCCTCAGACGGCTCTCTTTTTGAGCTAAGCAGGTCCCCTGCCTCTAAACCCCAGGTAGGAGCCTCCTCTGTGGCTTTAGGAAGTGCCTTTTAGATGAGAAGTGATGAGTTCAGTGATAGTCACTCCAGGCCCCCGGTTAGGAAAATTCCTAACCCCAAGGCAGAGGTCGGGCTTGCTGCCTAAATTTACATTTCTATTTCTTTCTGCTGAAATCTCTGGCCTCTTTGTGGCTGAAGCTAAATTCAGGTTACTGGAGATGTTTGACTATTGAATGAACAGACAGGGAGATGGAGAAAGACCAGATCCTGACTAGGTGGGGTGCTGGGGGGGCGCAGGCCCAGGCTTCTGGGTCACGGTTCAATTCTAACTTTCCCTTTTCCTTCTCTGATTGCTTCTGGGTGACTGGCTCTTGCCTTAGCTCTGTAAGACCCAGCTTCTTCCTCTATGCTTCCAGATTCTCCAGAATCACTATCTCATCCCCAGATAACTCCTTTTTGTGCAAATTACTCAGACTGGGGCTAAATCTCCCAAGTGAATGATTCAAGGAGGTGCAGAGGCCCAGGTCACTCTCAGTTCTGGTCGACTGATTTATCAATAGGCTTCTTAACTAACAGAGAGAGTGCAGTAGAGGGTGTGGAGGGTGGGAGGGGGGGAAGGAAGGAGGGAGCAGAAGGGGATGGAGAAGAGGGTTTGTATAATGGCAGCCAGGCTTCAGGATCACTGGGATGGGGAAGACTATGACTGGCTGCGAGAATCATGCCTGTTGGGCTCAGCATGGCTGTTAACAGTAGCAGGGATTCAGCTTCCGGGTGACATCCACTCGAGGTGTTAGGTAGCTCAGGCTGGGGACCAGTGGGGAAAGGTGATGGAGCAGCATTTCTCTTCCATCCCTGCAGGCAGGCCAGGCCAGGACACAGAAGGGGATGGAAGGGTAACTCTCTTTGATTCCTTGTTGGCATGAAGGGTCTCCAGCAAGTGGGAAGCGGCCACTGGGGACATCAACACATCGCTAGCCCAAGATCACACGGCTAGGAAGTGACTAAGCCAGGATCCATCTTCCTAGCTCCACACCCGGCACATTTTCCATTACACCACACTTCCTCTCTATTCATCAGAACAAAGCAGATTTTAGCTCCATAAATGTGAATTGAAAGGGATGTGTAATTTACTTCAGTCTTAAGAGGAAATAAATCATACATGGCTCAGGCTAACCCACTAACGTGGCACTGTTTCTTCATAAAATAAGGGGAGTGAAGTGAGAAGAACCAGGAGAACATGGTACACGGTAACAGCAGCATTGGATGATGAAGAACTGTGAATGACTCGGCTATTCTCAGCAGTACAGTGACCCAAGACAATCCCAAAGGACTCATGATGAAGCATGCTGTCTGCCTCCAGAGAAGGGGCTCATGTTGTCTGAATACCGGCTGAAGCATGCTCTTCCTTCCTTCTTTCCTTCCCTCCTTCCTTCCTTCCTTCCTCTCTTCCTTCCTTCCTCCCTCCCTTCGTCCCTTCCTTCCTCCCTCCCTCCCTTCCTTCCTTCCTTCCTTCCTTCCTTCCTTCCTTCCTTTCTTCCTTCCTTCCTCCCTCCCTTCCTTCCTTCCTCTCTTCCTTCCTTCCTCTCTTCCTTCCTTCCTTCCTTCCTTCCTCCCTCCCTCCCTCCCTTCCTTCCCTCCCTCCTTCCCTCCCTCCCTCCCTCCCTCCTTCCTTCCTTCCTTCCTTCCTTCCTTCCCTCCTTCCTTCCTTCCCTCCCTCCTTCCTTCCTTCCTCCCTTCCTTCCTTCCCTCCTTCCATCCTCCCTTCCTCCCTCCCTTCCTTCCTTCTTTTCTTCCCTCCTTCCTTCCTACCTTCCTTCCTTTTCTTTCTTTCTCTTTCTTTTTTCTTTCTTGTTAAGAGTCTTCTTATACAAAATGGCTAATATGGAAATATTTTCCATAATTGCATATGTATCAGATTGCTTCTGTCTCAGGTAGGGGAGAGGAGAAGAAGGGAGACACGGATAGAATTTGGAACTCAAATTTTTTTAAAAATTGTTCTAGCCTGTAATTAGGGGGGAAATAAAGTATTTTTAAACATAAAATGAGGAAGGTTGACTAGGTGAACTCTAAAGTTGTAAAGAAGCTTACTTTCCTGGATGTGCCAGGAATTCTCTCAGACACCCCCCAAAAGATTCTTCATTATGAGGACTGTTCCATCTTTGTCTTTCTATGACAGCCACCAGCACCTTGCCTGGTATGCAGTAGACACTATAATTGTTGAATGAATAAGCACCTGGCAGTGGGGTGGAGGGGTGGGAAGGTCACTTCACCCCCTTGTGGCTTTGCCTGGGAACTGCCACCTCTCGGTGGTGAAGCTCTTTCAACCAATCAGCAAGCCTTTATTAAGCCCAAACTACATGCCAGGCATTGGGGATACAAAGGCAAAGTGAGCTATTCCCTGCCTTCAGTGAGCCTCTATTCTAACAGAAAACACATACAGAACTGTATGTAGAATAGATATTGAAATATCGATGAGATTATTTTATTAAAATGTGAATAAACATGAAAAAGAAGAAATGCAAAGCAGATCAATAAAAGGGAGTTGGGCTCTCACAACTGAGGGGGCCAGAAAAAGGCTTTGGGGAGAAGACGGCCCTGAAGGAAGTAAAGGGGCTGGGAGGCTTATAGCAGAGGCTAGGCGATGGCATGGGCGTCATCCCAGTATAAAGGCACAGGGATGGGAAATGACTGCAGGGACATGGGTGAGAAACAGAGGTGCTAGTTCAGCTGGGTTTCCAGTGGGGGAGGGGCAGGAATGTCCGATGAGGCTGGATAAGTCGGGGCCAGGTGGAAAACAGAAGGCTTTCTCGTTGATTCGAGGAACAAAAGGGAGTGACTGAGCAGGGCAGTCACCAGGTCAGATCTGCACTTCAGGAGAATCACTGGGGCCGCTGTGCCAGCAGGCTCCTGACTTAGGAGGCTCTTGCAATAACCCGGCTGATGACACCCTTCTGATGACACCCTTCTGCCTCCAGGGAGCAGAGGCACCAGTGAACAGATTTCATCATTGTGGGCACACCCTCCACCTATAGATCCCAGGGACAGATCCCAGCCCCCATCAGCCTTAGCAGACCTGTGAGTTTGTGGGTCCAAATCACAGAATCCTCCTTGTAGGTCCTCCAAGCTGGAAGGGCCCTCACAGGCCAGCTAGTCCAACCTATGCTTTATGGAATGGCCCCAACCCTGAGGAGTGAGCCTCCAATCTCTGCTTAAAGACTTATGGGAAGGAAAACCCATTATCTCTCAGGGCACCTCTTCCACTTGGGGACAGCTCTGAGTTTTAGCAAGTTTTTCCTTTCATTAAGCCTAATTTCAGCTCTTCCTGACTTTGCCCTGTTACTCCTGGTTCTGACCCCAGGGACCAAGCTGACCAAAGCTAATGAGGACCCTTCAAATCTTTAAATACAGGGGTGGCTAGGTGCCTCAGTGAGTAGAGCACCGGCCCTGGAGTCAGGAGGACCTAAGTTCAAATCCGGCCTCAGACACTTAACACAAAAACTAGCCATGTGACCTTGGGCAAGTCATTTAACCCCAAATTGCCCTCCAAAAAGCCAAAAAAAATTTTTTTTTAATCTTTAAATACAACTAGCCTGTCCCCATCCCCAACACCCACCCCCAGTCTTTGCTGAGAGCTAACCATGCCCAGTGTCCCCTCCTCTGGGTACTCTCATTCAAACCCCAAGCACTGAAGAAGTTCTTGTCAGGCACTGTGCTAGACAAAGACAGATAGAGGGATTTATATTTGAGTCTGGAGACAATAAGAAGCTATTGGTGTTTACTTATTAGGGGAATAAAAAGAACATATTTGTGCTTTAGGAAAATCAGTTTGTCAGCTGTGTGAAGGAGGAACTGGAGAGGGATTATCCTGAAGGCTGAGAGACCAATTAGGCAGCTGGTAATAGTCCTGAGGAGAGTGAGGCAAGACCATGAAAGCTTCACCTGCCATATGGCTTTCTGTCATATCTGATCCCCATACTTTTATACCCCTTTATATTATGTGTGTAAAACCCATAGGCCCATGGCGAATGTTTGCTCTTCCTAGGAGGAGCCCTGGCTCTGGGTCTCATACAGCCTAAGTTCACACCCTTGGGGAACCTTGCTCCAAAGGGAGGGGATCAGACTTCTGGAATTCTCTGCTTCATTAACCCCACCCCTACTGAACCCCAAGGACAGTCTCTTTCCTTCTAAGATTCAATTTTATTTCCACTTCTGAATTCTCTCCTTCCTTGTTTCCCTTCTCTGCTCATTGGGAAGGCAAGAAAAACAAAATCTATTACAAAGATGTATATCTATACAAAATAAATCCCCACTTTAGCCATTTCTAAGAATGGAAGAAAAGAAAGAGAAGAAAATATACTTCAACCTGTACTCTGCATCTATCAGCCCTCTTTCTAGAAGCTGGTAGCCTATTTCATCATAAATGCTCTGAAATTGTGGTTGGTTATTGTGTTAATCAGACTTACTCTTTCAAGACTGCTCATTTTTACAATATTGTTGTCATTGTATAAATCGTTCTCCTGGTTCTGCTCACTTCAGTTTGTACCCGTTCATAAGTCTAAGTTTTTCTAAAATGATTCCCCTCATCATTTCTTTTTTTTTTTTTAAGCAAATGGGGTTAAGTAACTTGCTCAAGGTTACACGGCCAGGTGTTTCTGGGTGGGTGCTAAGTGTCTGAGCCCGGGATTCGATCTCCAGGTCTTCTCAACACGGGAGCCGGTGCTCTTACTTGCTGTGCTACCTGGCCGCCCCTCCCCTCATCATTTCTTACAGCAAAACGCTTTTCCATCACAGTTACATATCATAACATGTTCAGTCATTCCCCATTTTATGAAAATCCCCTTGGTTTCCAATTCTTTGCCTCTGCAAAAGCTAGGCAATCTCTCCAAGCTCAGGTCTGGCTTCAGTCTAGAGTTTCCACATAAGGGATAAGCAGGCTACCTCATGGAAAAATTAATCTATTTACAAAATTGATCAGGTTTAGAATGGCTATTTATTCCCCCTACCACAAAAGAAATGCTTAAAATAGAGAAGATTAGGGGGCGGCTAGGTGGCATGGTGAATAGAGCACTGGCCCTGGAGTCAGGAGGACCTGAGTTCAAATACGGCCTCAGATACTTAACACTTAACTAGCCTGTGACGTTGGGCAAGTCACTTAACCCCAACTGCCCCTCCAAAAAGCAAAAAATAAAAAAGATTTTAAAAATACAGAAGATTCATTAGTGTTCCTTGATAGTTAAAGTATAAATGAGAACCTAGCACAAAAGACTCACAGGGACCCATAAATAGAGCATGCATGGGTACCCAAAAGACTAAGAGAAGCCGCTCACCTCTCTTCAGACACGTATTGTCTACACAACTCACAAATCCATATCTCCTGGCATGCCATGGTATGATTAATCCCTTTATATGTATCATTCTCACAGCAGGCATCTTCTCTGAGAAGCACAGTACAATGTACCTCCCAACTAACCAATTAGCACTTGGACTAAGACCTTCCAACCTCACGAACTCACAAAGTCACCATCAAGGCTAGAAATATCCATCTTGGTAGCACTGTTCTGCTCTTAAACAAGATTTAGTGACTGATTGGATTAGTGGGGGAGAGGGAAAAGTTGAAGATGACTCCAACATTGCAGATCTAGGCTTTTAGAAGGATGGCGGTGCCTTTGACAGACATAAGAAAGTTTGGAATGGAGATGATTTTAGGGTGAAGATGATGAGTTCAGTTTTAGACATGTTGAGTTCAAGACGTCTTGGAATATCTATTTTTGAACTGTGCAGTAGGCAATTGGTGATGTATGACTAGAACTCAGGAGAAGGACTAAAGCTGGTGAGATCATCACCTTCACAGAGATGATAGTTAACCCATGGTTGCTGATGAGAATGCATAAAAGGAAGAGAAGAGGATCCAGGACAGAGTCTTGGATATGTCCACAATTAGGGCTAGGGTTATGAACAAGCAAAGGAGACTGAGTAGTGATCAGGCACATAGCAGGAGAGCTAAGAGGGAACAATGTCATGAAAGCCCAGAGGAGAGGATATCTAGGCAGAAAAGGTGTTTAGTAGTGTCAAATGCTGTGCCCCCCCCCAAAAAAAAAAGCTGAAAAGGATGGACACAGAAAGAAGAGTCTATCAGACTCGGTAATTAAGATATAGTAGGCTTCTCCTCTCCACCACCACCATGACCAGGCTGTTGCTCAGAGAGCCAGCCCCCAGCATCGAGGTGAACACCATGGTCAGTCACATCTGCTTCCACAACTTTTTAGGAGACTCATGGAGCATTTTCTTCTACAACCCTCAGGACTTTACCCCAGTTTGAACAGCAGAGCTGGGCTGAGTTGCAAAGCTGACACCAGAATCTGCCAAGTGAAATGTTAAAATGATTGCCATTTCCACAGATTCCACCCATGGTCATCTCGCCTGGAACAGGGATATCAAGGCTCACAGCAGAGATGAACCCCCAGAGAAGCTGCCTTTCGCCATCACTGATGATCACCAACAAGATGGTGCCTTCAGGCTGGGCACAGGAGCCTCAGATGAGTGGGACAGTGAGGACATGTCTGTGACAGTTTGTATGGTATCTATTTTTGATCCAGATAAACCTCCTGTTCAGCAACTACCAGTGGGAACATGGATCAGACTCTCAGAGTGGTGGATGGCTTTCGGTTGCCATTGTACAAGATAGCTGCTGCCCTGTGGCCTAGAAAGCTGGAGGTTGTCTCAAGATGCCTCCAACTATCCCTGAGGATGTAGAGTCTTCACCACAGAGCTCCCTTCAGGCAAGAAATGACTGGACCCTTCCCTTCCCTTGCTGTATGTAGGTCACTCGATCCAGACAGTGCTAGGAGCTGGCTCACTCAAAGATCTTAAACAGAAGGAATGCCAGCCTGCCAACAACGTCTTCTGACAGCGAACTGACATAAACATCTTGGTGTGATTAAAGTCAGACTCTATATTATTGACTTTTTTAATAGATTTTTTTTGGTCTTTTTCAGTCACATCCAATTCTTCTGGACTCCTTTTGGGGTTTTCTTGGCCAAGATACTGGAGTGGTTTGCCATTTCCTTTTCCAGCTTATTTTATAGATGAGGAAAAGGAGGCAAATAGGGTTAAATGACTCAACCAGGGTCACACAGCTAGGAAGTGTTTAAGGGTGCATTTAAACTTAGTGTAATAATGACTTGTCAAATGAAAGCAGCTGGATGAAGCCACCTGTGATTCCTTTCAATGTACCTTTATCAGAATTCTATTTGAATCACTGAATTTTATCTTAATGCTCTACTGGCTGTCTGGAATGTGCTCTTTTGGGGACTTAAATCCTTACCACATCTGTTGCAATCTCTGTCATCAGTCAACTGGTATTGCTGGCATTCAGGAGTCCTGCAAGTACGACTTTTTTAACTGTGCTAAACAAATCAGTTCTTTTTCTAAATTATCCAATTGAGGGAGGAGTCAATTTAACATGTCAAGGTTGGAGCTTCACCTCCCTTCTGGGAATATCTAAATTTGTGACTGACACCTCATAATAATTTAGATATTCAGGGGTGGCTAGGTGGTGCAGTGAGTGAGGTGCAGCCCCGGAGTCGGGAGGACCAGAGTTCGGTTCCGGCCTCAGACACATAACACCCACCCACACACACACACACACACACACACACACACACACACAAAGCTAGCCATGTGACCTTGGGCAAGTTGCTTAACCCCAAGTGCCCTCCAAAAAGCAAAAAAAAAAAAAAAAAAACCCAATAATTTAGATATTCAGATGGAGGTTTTTTTCCTCAATATCAAGTGTTCCAACTACGGTTACAAAACACTTGGAGGCTCTTTGTTTCCAGCAGATAACAGAGAAGTAAAAGATAGTCTTAAAATATTGTTATGCTGGGTAAGGAACTTTCTAATAACATTATAGCATATTTTATAGTTGAAGCTACAGAGTGGCCTTGTAGTGACTGCCGGTGAAGGACAGAAATTGGTTGCTGAGCCATTTCAGTTGTGTTTGACTCTGTGACCCCATTTGGGGTTTTCATAGCAGAAAAACTGGACCAGTTTGCCATTTCGTTCTCCAGTCCATTTTACAGATGAGGAAACTGAAGCAAACGGGGTGAAGTGACTAGCTCATAGTCACACAGCTAGTGTCTGAGGGCCACATTTAAACTCAGGTACTCCTGACTCCAGGTCCAGCGCTTTATTCACTGTGCTACCTAGATGCCCTCAAGGATAGAATGGTGGAGAAATATCATTATAGATGTCTTTTTTAAAAAAATGTCATTTATCTGTACATAGAAACTTTCCCTTAAATGTTCAAAATAAGATGAAAGCATATATACTACGAGGAAAGGAAGGGATACACACATATACATATATATTTAATTATAGAAGGCTATCTCTGCATTGTGTGGTTTTCTGTTTTCTGAAATTTTGCTTTTTGGGAGTCACTACTAAAAGTCTTTTGAAACTGTACCTCTATCTACACACACACACACACACACACACACACACACACACACACAGTAGAAGGAAGCAGGGCTTGGTCCCTTACCAGATTCTGGCCCTCCCCCCACTGCCCCCTCCCTCACCCCCAGCAGCCTGCTTAATGAAATCATAGATGGGTACAGGTAACAAAGGCATGACGTGTTCATGTGTCCTGTTACCCCTGAACCATGAAGGAATTGTCCCAAATGTAATTGGAGGACCAGCTTATTACTGGCTGATTAAGGCTTAGGCACACTTGTGGCAACCCTTTAAAAAAGCAAGCTTGCCAGTCTGGACACATAGTTGGGGTGAGGCACCTTTGTGGAACATGACCTCTCAGTTACTAACAGGCAATGGAAGAGATTTATCTGTCCCGCATCCCCCATTCTAGCCATGGTATCTCGAAGCCTAATAAGAGACTCTGTATTTGGAGGGGGGAATCGGGAGAATCACATTTTAAGGAGCCTGACCCCCAGGTAACAATGGGTCTGAGGGGCCCTTAACCCTGAAAGTTGGGAATCTGGCTGTGGAGAAGAGTAGATTCAGTCCACTTGAATGGCCTCCTCAGAAGAGAAACAGCACCCAGAGGGGAGGAGAATGAGAACACTATGAGAAGGGAAAGGTTGTTGGGGTACTGCAGTGCCAGTCATATGTGTTCCCCGTGTGTGTGTGCCTCATGACTATTATTCCCACTGCTACTGTGTATTTGTGGGGTATGCAGTTCTGATCTTTACACAAGCTTAAAGCCTTTGCTTTAAGTTAACTGCATCTCCTGTCTGACTATTAAAAATAAGCTCACCAGTGGGGGCTTGTGATCATTTCCGGAGTGCAGACCCACAGTTCTCTGAACTCTGGAGGTAGTTTCTCCCTTGGAGCTTCCCTCTACACTTATGTGGCATTGGAGAAGCTGATTCCAGCCAACTCCAAGTTGCTTAATTCCTTTTAAGGAGCTCCACATGTGTTTGCGGGCTATCAGAGCTTGCTTCCTTTTTGAGATAAACCTGCTTGCCCTATTGTTGGGAGACTCCAGTCTTGTGCTTGGCGTGTCCTATGTATTACTGGGACTGTGTATTGGCAGCTGATGCAGGGACAGGTTGTTCTCTGGACTTCCAAGGCTGTGCTCTCTGTGGACGTAGGACTTTTCACTGTAGACGGTCCAATACCTTTTGGTGAGGCGAATTGGTCCATACCAGATCCCAAATCCCTGTCTGGAGAACTCCCCATTGGGAATCCATTTGGCACGAGAAATTTCCTTTGAGAAATTTTTTCCCCTTCCCCCCACCTTGGGGGGTAGGTGGGGTGGGGCTATTTGTTGTTAATTCTAGTTCAGTTTTAATGGTTGCTCTTTCCTCATTGCTTGGGTTGGGACAGACCTAAGTGCCAGGCAGGTAGGGATCTATGATAAACTTGCCAAATGCCATTTGTTTGCTGAATCTGCCTCCTCTTCTATTTGGAGGGATTGCAGTCTCTAGTCCCACCAGCTGTGGTAGGCCTGGCTTTCACAAAGGATTGCTAATTTGGGGATTATCTAAGAACTATGCTGAATTAACTATTTGAAACTCTTTACTTGGCATTTAGGAGACAATTAAGAATTGTGCCACATGTGCTTTGCTAAGAATTTTTAAAGCAAGGGGCTCAAAAAGACAACACTTGAGCTTGCCAAAATCCCTAAAGAACTTTCCCGAATTGGGGATGTGGCCAAATATAGCTCAGTAAATTTGCTGAGAACAGCAAAACTGTAAGTAGGGGTGAGTAGAACTAGGGGAAAGCAGACCCACACAACACACCCGGAGCAGAGATAAGCTCCCCCTTTGTGATCATCGTGAGCTCCCAAGTTTTGTGGTGATTCAGCAATCCCTTGGTGCCCCTGACAGTCACAGGGGGAAGGGGGCTCTGTCAAAGCGTCTAGGCCACTGAACCAGAAACAGCTTCCTACTCAGGAAAATCATGGCAAAGACAACTTTTGCCCTTGTCCTCTATTCCCATCTGCAGATATAATGGGGGTCTGGTGCATATGTAGACCCCACTAGCTTGCTCAAATGATACAATCTCTCCTAGGGTAGAAGATGGCAGGTAGCTGATATTCCAAAAGATTCCAAAAGAATCATGATGATTAAGGGTGGCTAGGTGGCACAGTGAATAGAGTACTGGCCCTGGAGTCAGGAGGACCTGAGTTCAAATCCAGCCTCAGACACTTAACACAAAAACTAGCCGTGTGACCCTGAGCAAGTCACTTAACCCCAAATGCCATCCAAAAATTAAAAAAAAAAAGAATCATGATGATTAGCTAACCACATGGTGAAAGAGGGACTCTCTGATTGGCTTCAGAGTCATTCCCCTCTTGGTCAGGGGCTCAGTGAATCTTTGGCTCGTGGCATCTGGTGAGAGACCATGTGGTAAGGGCAAGGGCCTTAAAGCTTTCTCCCCTCTGAGGCCATATATAGGCCCTAGTCCTTGGTTCACTTTTGTCCCTTCTTGGTGAAGGGAGTGGAGTCTCTGACTTTGCTTAGGAGAGTGAGCCACAGGAATCTGAGAGTCAAAATCTAGGCCCAGTTTCACAACCAGTGGAACATCATGACCCAAGTGTGTGAAGGAAGAGGTTGCTGGGAGAGGCCTTTGGGACCCCAGCCCAGAAGAAGAATTCACCCATCAATTATGCCTCATTTGGATAGGACTTTGGGGGGACCAATATTATACAGGAAGTGAACTAAATTATGAGCTTAATTCCACTACCACCTCCCTCATCTGAGTAGTAGAGAAGAGATTATACCTCTAAGGTGTTAGGGGAAATGTTTATATGTTTGTTCTTACTCTATCTTGGATATAAATGTCCCTTTGGAAAAAGGTAAGTGATTAAATGGAGCTGGGGTGCTATAAAGGGGGAACATAGCCAGTAGGGGCTCAAACTACTAGGGGAACAGGAGACCTCCCCCAACCCCTCAGGCTGCCATCCCAGTCTCTGGAGGATCTCTTGGGCTTCCTATGGTAGGGAAAGTGGCCCCTCCACCCTCCCAGGAGCTATGGCAGCAGGAACATGCACCACCTCTACACCCAAGGCCCCAGCTGCTTATTCTGCTTGTATTTCTTTCCCTGAGTATAGGTGACCCAGCAATCCTGAGATGAACTTTTCAACCTTAGAGGCTGGTGACCTCATCAGTCAGACTTCATGAGGTCAGAAGTTCCTGACTCTCAGCAGGAGTTTTCTGCAATTAAATCCTTCTTAGAGAAGATGACCCCTATCAGACAGGAGGATTGGCCCATGCCATGACCTGGCTTGCAGGAAGGCACTGACCTTGAGGGACTTGTTTGGATGATGATGCAGTCCTAGAAAATGTTTCATATTTGGATGTTTTGGCTGTCAACTGTAGCAGCAAGCACCCCAAGCATCCTCAGGGTTTGCAGCTACCACAGGTTCTTGGATCTGCTTTGTTAAAGGAAAGCAACTCAAAATGGGTTAACAAGCTTACTTTAATCAGTCAGACATATATCGTTTACCTTGTTCAGGGGAAAAAGGTCAGCACCCCGAACTTCAAAGCATACAGGCAGAATTATCAAGACAGAAACAGATCAAGTAGACAGATTTCCAAACTGTCCAACCATTACATCCATACCCAGTCAACATCTGGGTTTCCACATCTGGGTTTTTCAAAGCCGGGGGACTCTCAACAACGGCTTCCCAGAATTCAGATCAAATCACAGAACACTTCTCAAAGTGAGTCACAAAACAAAGCTACACATCAGGGCTTATATAGCCTTCTCCTGGCTCAGAGAATGTAACAACCTTATTGACCCACTGGCCAATCAAAAAGTATCTACTGAAAAACAAGCCTCCCACCCCAGTCTCCAGGTGCACTTTAGCCTAGGGGCAGGGAAGATCTTCCAAATTTGCATTCCCATTACATCAACTTACTCTTAAGTGTTAACATATCAACTCTCCTGGGAAGAAGAGTATGAGTCATTGGATCACGTTTTAGGTCTTTATCAATGGAAACTCATGAGTCTTCTAAGTCTATGGGGGAAACTAGTATCTGGCCTATATCCGAGAAAGCAAGGGAAATCATCTGGGAGCCAGTAGAGGTAACAGGATTGAAATGATGACTTTGTATGATTGTGAACCCCATTGAGGAGAGGGGCACTGAGTGATGGAGGTAGAACAAAAGTCTGTAAATGGCAACGGGGAGTCAGGAGCATTTTCACCACTCCCTGGCACCAGTGTGTTGGTCCTTAGGATGGACAGACTAATGATATCAAACAGTGGAAAGAAGGAAAAGTCACTCATTCATTAGTTCACTCCTATTTTCTCTGCCAAAAATGATCTTTGAGTTGGAGAGAACAAAATTGGCTAATAGGAAATCAATAGTCAAGCTAAGTAAGGAGATAGTTAGAGGACATTTGCTCTTGATGAGTTCGAGGCACCAAGCCCAGATTAAAGTTACATCTTTGGAGACTGAAAGAACCAGCAGGTATGGCTGCTGATCCAATATCAGCAATCTCTGAAAGATCATGGAAAACTGGAAGGTACTGTAGGGTTCAAAAGGGCTAATGCTGTGGGAGAAAAGAATAAAGTCTGCACACGTAAGGTTGGAGAGCCTGACTTTGATTCCCACTCCCCGCTCAGGGACAATGGTCTACCTAGGACTGAGGAACATGGTGGGAGCAGCTGCCCTGGGTGCCACATGTGGCCCTGCCACTAGGAGGCGCGATAAGAGGAAGCTATGAGCTCACTCATTCGTTGTATGCACCAATCCTCTGGTCCTCCCCAGTCCTGAAACACTAGGGTCCACACTTCCCTACATACCTTCCTGAGATCCCAATAAGAACTATGAGTATCTAGCAGCTCCTGGGTGAACTGGCTAGTGTCCTGTCACCCAGCGGTTCCATATTGTTTCCCTTCCTCAGTGTGACTGCTCTGAATTTACTCAATAGGCACAGAAGTTACATGCATTTACTGAAGCTAAATCAAAAGTAAATATTTAAAAGGTACAACTTTAATACTTGGTCACTCCCATAAAAGGTCCAAATTTTCACCTCCCCCCACCCTATCTTGGGCATCTTTTTAGGGACAAACCTAAAGACCTCTTTACCCAGCACTTTTTGGTCACGAATTCACAAGGAGGGGGCAGAATGCTTCACCACCATTCGTTTCACCATCTAGTGGCTCTCACAGCAAATGAGAAACTTCTAGACAAGCAGCCTGGCAAACCTCCTGCTTGAGACCTGTGTGACCTAGTTCAGAGAAGCCCAGAGCCCATGAGGCTTCTGATGCCTTCTCAGAACCTTCTCCCAGTGTGACTATTATACACCGCAAAGTCCCAGAGTCCCAGCCCTGAAAAGTGACCTTCCAAAGGGGGCTAAGTATCAGCCTGAACCCCAGGAGACAGGGAGTATATGGAGGAAAGAGAGAGACAGATACAGAGACAGAAAGGAAGAAAGGCAGGGAGGAGGAGGGGAGGAAGGAAACAAGAAAGAGGAGGGAAAGGGGGAGGGGAGAGGGGGAGATGCAGGGCAGGGAGTATAATAGGAGGCTGTTGCTAGAACTCTAGGTAAAAAGTGATGAGGGTCTGAACTAAGATGGTGGCTGTGTGACTGGAGAGAAGGCACGGTATCTGAGATTTGCTGTGAAGGTTGAAAAGCAAAGATTTAGCAACTAATTGGATATATGGGGTGAAGGAGAGGGAGGCTAATTTCGGAATTCTGAACCTAGGATATTGGAAGGCTGGTGGCACCTTCAATAGAAATAAGGAAGAGTTTGGGGAAAAGATCATGAGTTCATTTGGACATGGCAAGTTGAAGATGTCTTTGGGATGTCCAATTTGAAGAGTCCAATGGACAATAAGAGATTAGATGTAGAGACCTGTGAGTCATCTGCGGAGAGAATTCAACCCATGGAAGCCAATGAAGTTGTAAAAAAAAAAAGAAGAAGAATGCAGAGAAGAGAGCCCAGGAAAGAATACTAGGGGGCACCCACAGTTGGGCAGCATGATGGAGATATGGAAGGTGAGCCAATGGAGAAGACTGAGAAGGAGGGGTCAAACAGATGTAAGGGCCAGGAGAGAGCAGTGTCACAAAACCCAAGTTGCAGAGAATATTAGGGAGAAGGCAATCCCCAATGACAAACGCAGCAGATAGGTCAAGAAGGATTAGGGATCAGAAAAGACTATCAGATTTGGCAGCTTTAAAACCACTGATAACTTTGATTGAAAACTTTTAGTTTCAGTTGAGAGATGAGGTTGGAAGCCAGACTGCAAAGGGTTGAGCAGTGAGAGGAGAGAGAGGGAAGTGGCAGCAAGGGCGGAAAAAGTGTCCAAGGAGTTGGTCTGAGAAAAGGAGAAATACAAGACTATAGCCCAGAGCGGTGGTAGGATCAAGGGAAGATGTTCTAAGGATGAGGGAACATTTGAAGGCAGTCAAGGAAAGAATCAGTTGACATGAAAAGGTTGAACATTTCAGAAAGACAGGGAGAAACAACATGTATTCTCTCTTTTGAACCTCTGAAGGGGCAGAGGGTATTTCCAACATGTAAAGTCCAGGGGTGCAGTGAGCTTGCAGGGTGGAGAGTCCTGTGGAGAGTTGGGAGACCCTCTGGAAGACCCTGCTGCCTCTCTGAGCCCCCTCCTCCCACTGATGGATTCCTCCCAGACCCTGCATCTTGAGAAGTGCCCTGGCCAGCTGTGCCCACTGCCTCACTCCTGGTCCAGCTCCACTCCCAGTGCTCTGGATTTGGACACCATCTGCTCCACCCTCATTTTCAGCTTGCTTTGATCTGCTGTCTTCTCTCAAAATCAGAATGTAAGCTCCTTGAAAGCAGGGGATACAGTTATCCCTTCTGCTGACACAGTGCCCCTGGATCCAGAAAATCCACATAAAGATTTTCGCCCTCCTCTCATACCACAGTCTGAATTATTATTTTTTTTTTAAGCAATCGGGGTTAAGTAACTTGCTCAAGGTTACACAGCCAGTTATTTCTGGGTGTGGTACTGAGTGGTTGAACCCAGGATTCGATCTCCAGGTCATCCCAACACTGGAGCCAGTGCTCCCACTTGCTGAGCCACCTGGCTGCCCCTAGAAGTCTGAATTATTGTGGTATTAAAAGATACAATATGTTGATATGCAATACTATTCATATATTTTATTTCTGAGTTTCTAAACTTTTTCTGGGAACATCTGTGGCTTCCACAAAACTCCCCTAAAATTCCCATTTAATTTCTTATGCCAACCCGCATTGAAACTGTGATGGGGAAAGGATAACTGTACCTCCCTTTTTCTTGTATTTTTATTTTCAGTGCCTAGCAGTGCCTGGCACATGGTAATTGCTTAATAAATGCTTGTTGATTTCCATTTTAATTCCCTGTGTGGTTCTTTTTATCAGAAACACTTAAGAGTCCTCTATTCTAGAGGTGTCTGATTTGTGGCCAATAGGCCTGCAAAACTCCCAAATGATGCCTAAACTGGATTGTATTTTATTGGGAAATGTTTAACAAAATGAATAAAAATACAATGTAGATAATGTTCATTTGTGGCTTCAATTTGTGTGACTCAGTGGGGAATTCCTTTCTATTTGACTTTGACAGAACTGCTCCATTCTGTGAAAGCTCCATTTTTTCTCTCCCTGTAGACTTATACTCAGCTTTGCAGGGAAAGTTATTCTTGGTTCTAAGCTGCCTTCTTCTGCTTTTTGGAATATTGAATTATATGATCTCCATTCATTTCATTCAATTATATGACCTCCATTCATTTATATGATCTCCAGGTCCTGTATGATCCTGACTCATTCCCTGAGCTTCTCTCTGGGAGCTTGGAGCAATTTTTCTTTGATGTGGGAGTTCTAGGTATCGACGAGGACATTTCTGGGATTCTTTCCTTTTGGGTCCCTTTCAGGAAGTGCTCCATGGATTCTTTCTATCTTTACTTACTTTGCTTTATGGTTCTAAAACATTTTAGAAGTTTTCTTTTGTGATTTCTTGAAATAAAATCTCCAGGGCTTAATTTTTTATTTTAATAATGGTTTTTTTATAAAAGATAATGACTTAAATGATCTCTCCTTGATCTTTTTGAGGTCAGTTGTCTTTTTTTTCTAATCAGACATCTTACATTTTTTAAACCTTTTCAATCTTGATTTTTTTCTAATATTTCTTTCTGTTTCACAAAGTCCTTGATTTCTTGGTCCATTCTCATTTTTAGGGAGTCTATTCTCTAGTTTTTGGGGAAACCATTTCTTGAGTTAGGTTCATTACTTTTTTTTTCTTTTGCTTCAATCAATAAACATTTATCAAGCGTCTACTATGTGCCAGGAACTGTGCTGAGCACTGAGGATACAAAAAGAGTCGAGAGAGTCCCTACCCTCAGGAAACGTAAAATCTAACGGGGGAGGACAGTGTACATACAAATTTATACAAAGCAAACAATATACAGGATAAATAGGAAATAATTAACTAGAATTAAAAGGGCTTGGGGAAGGCTTCATGTAGAAGACAGGGTTTTAGTTGGGACTTAAAAGAAGCCAGGGAAATCAGTGGGTAGAGATGAGGAAGGAGAGCATTCCAGGTATGGAGGACAGCCCAGAGCTAAGAAATGGAACCAAAAGGCCAGTGTCCTGTCCAGGATTAAGGTATAAGAAGACTAGAAAGGTAGGAGGGAACCAGGTTATGAAGGACTTTGAGTGTCAGACAGCATTTGGTCTTTGTTCCTGGAGACAATGGGGAGCCCCTTATAGTGCAAATGCAATATTCATAGCTCTGATGGTGATTATGAGTATGCTGGCATAGTTCTCAATTGCAAAATATAGCAGATTCTCCACGTATAAGACAGAAGCAAAACATTATTCAGACACCAGAAAACCAAATCCCCAAACCGAGAGCCACACCATCCTTTAGCCTTCTTACAAACACAAGCCTAGCTGTCCTCTCTCCCACTGTCTAGCTGCTCTGACTCCCAGCTTCCTGTGGGCTCTGCTCCACCCTCCAGCAAATTCTTCCCACTACAGGCTCCATGTGATTACATTTGGCCTATTTAGGGGGCAGGGAAGATCTTCAAATGACCATTACCATTACACCCTTGGAGCTTGAGTTCCAGAAGAGTGACATGATCAGACTTGTGCTTTAGGAAAATCATTTTAGCTGAATGAAGGATGGACTGGAGCGGGGAGAGGCTAGAGGCAGACAGATGTCCAAGCAATTATGGGAATAATTCACCAGCATAGGGGAGGTGTCAGAGGGGAGAAGGGGGAAGATTAGGGAGAGGTGCTTCAGGGGTTAAATTGACAAGTCTTGGCACCATATTGGATGTGAGGGGAGAGGTGAGAGGGAGTAAAGAGTCTGGGGTGACCCCTAGACCATGACCTTGGGGGACTCAACAGTAATAGGGAAGGTGGGATCTTTCCACTAGACTAGAGTTTTTATTTCACTTTAAAATCTCATTTCATTTCTTGTAGGTACTCATGGAGGCCTTGTGGGATATCCATCTTTCCTCTGAGCCCGCTTGCAGTCATTACAGAATTAGACTGGCAATATTTTTTTATACTGGTTTGTGGTGGTTTTTTTTTTACTCATCTTTTTAGCTTCAGTTCCTGAACTGGGAGTTGTGTGCCCCAGCAACACTGGCCTAGAGGCAGCAAGGGGGGTGCCACAGTGGACAGAGCACTGGCCTGGGGTCAGGAAGGACCAAGTTCAAATCCAGCCTCATACACTTACTAGCTGTGGGGCCCTGGGACAGTCACTTAACCCTGTTTCTTTTAGTTCCCTCAAATGTAAAATGACAATAATTGCAGCACGCATCTCCCAAGGGCTTAAAGATCAAATGAGATCGTTGTAACCGGCTGAGGACAGTGCCTGGCACACAGGGGCCCAATAAAGGCTTGTTCGCGCCTTTCTTGCTGTTCCTCACGGAAGACACTCCCCACTCCATGCTTTTTCACCGGCTTCCCCCAGTCTGAAATCTCTCAACTCAGCCCCCAGCTTCCCATCCCCAGGGGGCTGAGGCCGCCTTCGCCCCTGATGAATGGCTCAGTGCCCTCCGTGCTTCTGGGCCAGTCAGAATCCACTGCCCACGCAGGTCTGGGCCACCCGGGCTCTTCTGGGGGCCTCTGCCTCTCACCCCCCCAGACTCATGGCACAGATCACCAAGAAAGAGGGAAGACTGCCCAGGCCGCCTCCCGGACTTGCAGGCGGCTGCGGCCACCTGCCACAAGGCCGCGGAAGTCATCTTCCTAAGACACGTGTGACCGCGTCACACCCCTGCTCAAAAGCCTCGGACAGCGCCCTGTGACCTCTAGGATCAAATGCGGATTCCTCAAGCTGGTACTGGAAGTCTTTCTGAATCTAATTTTAACCTTGGTTCTGGCTCTGAGGCCCCTCCCCCCACATTCCCGGCTCTGAGGCCCCTCCCCCCCACATTCCTCACTCTAAGGCCCGTTCCGGCTCTCCGGCCCCTCCCAGCCCTGACATTCTATTATTACAAGTCCACCCCGACCCTCCGCGCTTTGCCCTTCCCCCTTCCGCATCCCAGTGCCTGGCTCGCAGGCGGAACCTCGGTCGTCAGGTCAAAGGTGTCCCCGCCCACGGTGCCCGCCGCTCCCTTCCGGCGGAAATGCAGTAGCTGAGGCCCCAGCCCCTGCGTCAGGTGACGGCATCCTGCGGAGGAGGCTGCAGAGCCGCCGCAGCCGGAGCCTGACCGCCGTGACGGGCGGTGGACGGAGCGAGCTAGCGAGCGCGCGCTGAGGTACCTCGGCGGCCCGTGGCCCGCGGCGCTCCGGGGCTGCCCGCACTCACTGAGGGTGCGGGTCTCGCCTTGGATTGGGGGGCAGGGAGGGAGCGGGCCGAGCCCTCCTCTCAGGGTCCTGGTTGCGGCTGCGCAGACGCCGTGGCAGGGAAGGGACGGTAGAGGTCTGACTTCGGTATGTATGGGCCCTCACCCTGCTACTGGGCATGTGTCATAAGAGGTTGGGGGGCGTCGTTCTTCGTGGACTGTCTGGGCCCACGGCACGCCCCCCATCGCCTCGCAGTGCGCAGGTGTGCTAAAAGGTGGTGGCCAGAAAGCCTTAACACGAGACTGCGCATGCGCTCCAGATCAGGGGGCACTGGTTACTTCGAGTGACCACGTCTGTTCTTGTACACGTTTCTCTCTCCTGCGCATGCGCTCTAAGTCAGTAAGCGCGGAGAACCCTGGGTCTCGAACCCTTTGCCTCTGTCTGCGCATGCGCCGTACGAAGCTTGTTGGCGGGTTCAGAGTTGACGTGTGCGCCCGGGAGCTTGTGGCCCCCATGTGACTGCGCAGGCGCTGTGCGATCCCGTGGTTGGGACACCTTTGGCGATCCCGGTGATACCTGATCACCTTCCCGTATGGCCGCGCCAATGCAGGGGCCGGCCCGGGATGGTCAGCCGTGGCCGCCACGCCGGCCTCCCCGTGGGTCCTGTTCCTGCGACTGAGCTGGAGCAACGGGGACCTCCGTCCCCGAGCCCAGCTCTGCCCATCCGTAGAGTGGACGTGAAAGCCCCTGCACAGCCTCTGCAGGGGTTCTTATGCGCCTCGGAGGAGGTGGCATGAAAACACGTGTGTGCAGAGCACCCGTGGGTGAGGCGCGAGGCCAAGCGTGGAAGGGTCCGTGGTCAGCCAGCATCAGGGCGGAGCGGGGGCTCCTGCCCGGCTCAGTTCTGCTTGGAAGGGCGGCGGTGGCGGCGCCATGCAGATCATCGGGGTGCCCAGGGCAGGGGCAGAGGTCTCGGGAACCCCACGTGGGGGGGGGGAGCGCCAGGGGGAGCAGGCTCAGGTGGCCTGGGCTGAGCCCGAAGAGCAGGGAGCAGGTCCCGGGGCTGGGCCGGGGGATCCAGCAGGCTCCCGTGCCGGGGCCAGCTCCTGGCCGGCCCCAGCCCTCTTGGGCACAGGCTGCTCAGAGCTGTCCCAGTCCCGTGCCCTCCTGCCACCCCAGAGTACTTTGCGTTGACTTTCCTGTATTTCTGTATCTGCTTATCCGTGTGTGTGGTGTTGTCTCTGATCCACCCTGTGCTTTGAGATCAAGGACCCTTTTGTCATTTGTCTCAACGTCACCTTTAAATTAATTTTTTCCTAAAGAAAATTGAGGACAACGAAGGCTTTTGAACAAAGGATCGGTATGGTCACACCTGAGCATTAGAAAGAGTATTTTGGGATCTGTGTGAATGATGGATTGGAGAGAAGAGGAAGGAACCCAAGAGACTAGAGCATTATAAGTGTGCAAGTAAGAAGTGATAACTTATTACTAAATTCTTTTTAGGTGAACAGCATTGTACTAGGCATTCAGGGTGCAGAGATTTTTTTTTTTTTATGTCAGGGTTAAGGATTCTCAGGGGTAACAAAGAAAAGGAGAAATCCTAAAGGAAGGAGACAAGTTTGACCACTGATATTTGATGGGAAAAGACTCACCAAGTAGGTCTAGAAGGATGTGCCATATTCAGAAGGAATAATGTAGACAAATGAGGGCTGGAGTGGAATAGCATTGTTCATTAGAAGTATATGTAAAGAGGGACGTTTAGGTGGCGCAGTGAATAAAGCATCAGCCCTGGAGTCAGGAGGACCTGGGTTCGGATCTGGCCTCAGACACTTAACACAAAAACTAGCCATGTGACCTTGGGCAAGTCACTTAACCACAATTGCCCTCCAAAAAGAAAAAAAAAAGAACATGTAAAGAAATCTGGAAACCAGAAATGGAGAAGCCTGGGGGAGATGAACAGATAGAGAAACTAAAGTTACTCAACCTCACATCTTGAAGGATGAAACTGGGAGAAGAGCAAAGAGAAGACAAATACAAAGGTCTCTTTAACAAACCATGGAGCCCCTGCATTTGTAGATGATAATGATCATAATAGTAGCTAACATTTCTGTCCTACTCCTATGTGCCAGGCACTTTCTAATCATTATCTCATTTCATCCTCAAAACCACCCAGGGAAGGAGGGCTCTTATTCTCTCCATTTTACAAACTGAGGCAGACAGTTAAGTGATTTGCCCAGGATCACTCAACTAGCTGCCCCTCTTCTCAGTTTACACTCTGAATATCACAGCCCTTGATGTGTTGGATGAGGAAACAGATATCAAGCTAATGATAATCAACAGGAAGCTGGACCAGATGGACACAGAGAAGGTCCATCCACACAGAGGCAACATTTTTGTGGGCATTGAAGTATTCTCAGCATATCTGAAAGCTGGGAGAATACCAAATACTTGGGGATAAATAGATATTACTACCCCAAAAACAATGATTGAAAAGATTATCAGTTAGGGCGGCTAGGTGGTGCAGTGAATAGAACACCAGCCCTGGAGTCAGGAGGACCTGAGTTCAAATGCAGCCTCAGACACTTAACACAAAAAAAAACCTAGCCGTGTGACCTTGGGCAAGTCACTTAGCCCCAATTGCCCTCCAAAAGAAAAAGAAAAGATTATCAGTTACTGACCACATGCCTACTAGCCCCTGTCTACAGAAATCTTCCTGAGAATAATCTATACATAACACATATTAGGGGCTTTCATGATGTAGCTGGGATGTAGAATCCTTGACATAGATGAGAACGAGTAGGCATTTGCAAAGAATATTCTGGAGAAGATGACGTCTTTACACAGTTGAGTCAGAGAATACAGGGTTTCTCTGTAGGTATTATGTGTGGACTATTAAAAAAAAAAAACCTGAGGAGAGCAACCAACAAGGTGTATCCCAGCCTAGATTAAAACACAGCAGATTCCGAGAGATCCAACAACAGAAATAACTTTGTTTAATCTTCCCCTTAGTGCTCTCAAGCGAGGCATAAAAACCAGGAGGTGCAGGGTGGCCATCGTCAGCACAGAATCCCCATGGAAGAAGTGTCCCCTTGCTTTTGTTTTGAGCAACATTGTGTTTTCTACATTGAGCCTCAGATCATTACAAAACCTTTTACAGGAGGTCCCTAATCCGTCAAAACCATTTGACCTCACTGTCTATGGTGGAAAAACGAAGCAGAACAATGATATTCATTCGGGTGAACGCCTATAGGGCTGATTCAGGAGCATTTTGGGCATATGCAGTGAATGGGGTCCATGATGGAAAAGGACACTGAGAGTAGGTAGGATTAAGTTTGGGAAACTTCTCAGCGTTTCCAGCTACCCCAAACATCTCCCTGAAGCAAAGGCCCAGCCTTCCACCAGCAGTAGTAATGCTCTAAGACTGTGACTCATGTTTATACCACAGTCTCCAGGGAATTCAAGGTGTAGTTCACCCAAAGAGCAGTGGAAGACCACATGGCGATCATAGCAGGCTGTGCAGCATGTTACCAACGAGGACTTTCTCATAAAAGGTGTCATCCAAAGGAAGAGGAGGGAGGCTAGTCATTGGTGTGGCCAAGGTTAGCAACCTGCCTGCTCCATTGGGGCCCCTTAGTGTTGGGATGCAAAAGAACGCCTACATCATGGTCAGTCAGTAGGCATTTACTAAGCTCCTACTATGTCCCAGGGCACTATGCCAAGTGTGGGGGATCAGAGACAAAAAAGAATGATAGTGTCTGCCCTCAGGAACTTAGAGGAAGAAAATCCGCCATAGGAAGTGGGTTGCAGAGAAAGTACCCATTGCAGGGCAGGATGGAGAAGTCCAAAGTTTGAAGTCCATCTGGGTGGGGAGTGAAGGCTGGCTGGCCTAGGCCCCCTCCTTCAGTGAAGGCTTTAGAAGGACTGCTGGCACGTAGAGCACCAAGGCTGATGACATGTCGAATGATGATGTCAGTGGTAGGTGGAGGATTAAAAGAGAGCAAGGGCAGGAGCTGCAAGGGATGAAAGGCAGCCTGCCCAGTTGGAGGGCGGTGCCAGGTCATACATACATAAAACCACCTGCTGGGAACTAGATCGGCCAGGGGAGGGGGTCCTTCAGAGAACCTACTAATCACAAGCCTGGGTGTGGTGGGAAACCTGCAGCAATGTCTACACTCCATTTTAGAATTTTTGAGTAGAGAAAGGAAGGCTCGCCAGGCATGGGAAATACACTCTGGATTTAGGGAGGGACTGTTTTAACACATCTCTCTCTGCTCCAGCAAAACTGAGTTACTTGCAACCTAGACCCCTGGGCCTCCCCATTGGACCTATAGAGCCCAGGACTTGCTATCTGGCCTCCCGTTGCATCCCAAGGACCCCTGGGGCTTTGGGTCTGTCCTGTAGCTGACTCTTCATGGCTGTGTTGTCTCCCTTTAGTAAAATGTGAGTTCTTGGACAGCTGAGGCTGAATTTATTTTTTATTTATATTCAGAGTGCTTTGGGCCCAGAAGTGCTTACAGAGACTTGTCATTTATTTATTCCTTGGACCAAAGTTCTATAAAAGAAGTTATCCTGGGAAAGATGGCAAACTCCCAAACAGGAAATTCTGAAGGTAAAAAGAAAAGCAGATCTACAGAGATATAAAAGGAGAAGTTGTTTAAAGAGAGGTCAATATGGAAACTCACCTAGACAGCCTTGGGGAGTTCATGTTATCAGCCCAAATGAGCTCCATGCCAGCAGACCAGAAGGAATGATGTATGAGTGCTGAACTGCTGCCAGTGATGAGAATACAAATAGGGCCAGAGCCTCAGGAAGGGCCAGTGTCAAGGAGAGAAAGTAAGAAGTCCTTGAGTTTGACTCATTCCTGGCACAATTCTAAAATGAATTACCAAAGGGTTGGGGAACAGCTGGAAGAGTTGGGAGTGATCCCAAAGGACCAGCGAGACTAGGTCACGCTAAACTAACCCAGCATGCTTTTCTGATCCACCTCGAAGATGAGGAGAATGACCCTGGTAGAGTTTACCTAGATTTTAGGAAGATCCCTCATGTTATTGGGGAAAAGATGGAGACATGTAAGTTGAATTGGTAATATAGTAAGGAGAATTTCGACCTGGCTGATTGGACAGACCCCAAAGTAGTTATAAGCATTCCACTTCAGCCTTTGGTCTCTTTTCTTGGTCTATATATTAGGAAGTTTACATTGATCAAGTCCTAGGTGACAGTTTGATATCATTGGAGAAGAATTCCTTGTGATACAGGAGTTTTGGGTGGAGCCCAATCATTTGATGCCCTCCATGTACAGGAAGACACTTTGCTTTGAACTTGGAAGTCTTAATTCCTTTTAGGAGAGAAGTTAATGGGCTGGAAGCAAGGGCAGAACCATGCCACGCATATTTCCTGAAATCATTGTGTTGGTGTCATATTTTAAATAGAGACTTTTGTTCACAGGTCTGGCTCAGTTCTCACCCAATGATGGCATTGGAGCCAGCCATTTCATCTTCAGACTTAAGTTTAGCTGACAACACTAATCCCATTCAAAGATTCTTTCCGGCCCTGAAATTCACTGAAGTCTCTTAAGTGTTTTGATTCATTCATTCATTCAGCAAACATTTGTTTTGACCTATAACATTCAACTATGCCGTAAATTGTTATTATCTTCTGCTGAAAAGTGCTTCTAGTATTTAATTTTCTAAACATTTTAAAGTCTTCAAGTAGCCATCCTGCTTATAAATCCATCCTACATAGAGCCCCTGAATCACTTACATTCACCGTTCAGTTGACGTTTATTGGTATGGGTGATATCTTTTGGACCACTCGGCATGGTATACCCACCTCAGAGCAGAACTGAAATAGCTCAAAGGAAACACAGGATGTGCACATTTAGAGAATCCCCCCAAATGTTCCCATGGGCTGTCTGTGCCCAGCCTGTGGGAGAGCCTTCCGAAGCTTGTCCTGGTCTGATCAGTCACAGTCAGACACGTTGAATCTTGACTCTGGCAAAGTGACATCATTTTGGCCCTCCCCGAGAACGAAGGACAACCACCAGCCAGCGTTTTCTAAGCGCCTGGCGTGCGCAGAACATTCTGCCATGTTCTGGAAGAGGCACAAAAGCTTAGCTAGGACATGACTGCCTTTGTGGAACTCCTGCCCCTCGGAGGGCAAGAAGGCACAAACGCAGACACGGACACACTTAGGAGAGAAGTTAGTGGTAGTGAACTCACAGCTTTGCATCCTGCCAAGCGCATTACCTCAGATTCTCAGAATGGAAAATGCGCTTGTCATGTGGCGGCCTGTCTGACTATAGCACATCTTTGCCTTTGCCATCATTTAAAAAAACTGGGAAATACCTGCTATTATCCATGTGCTAGATGGGTTAGCCTCAGTTTAATGGTGGAGAAATTAGCATTTAAAAAATAATGTAGAGGCAGCCCTTTGAGGAAATAGATGGTCAGTGTTTCAAGGATCTGGGATTTTCGTTCATATTTTTACTCTTTCAGTGACCCAGCTCTTGACCATCAGTGTCCTGGTAGGTAGTTTCATAAATTGCTGTGGCCTATATCCCTCTTAATGCCCACTTCATAGAATACTGGGTCTTCTCACTGCCTTCAAAGTGCAGTGCAGGCACCACCTCCTTCTGGAGACCTTTCTTGTTGTCTCCCAGCCATAAATCCCCCTCTATGTTCCATCCTGACCCTCCCAAATTACTTTTATTTACTCTGCATATGGTATCTATTAATCTGTGTACATGTTGTGTATCCATCTCTCATCCCCTCCCACCCCCAGAAACATCAGCACACAGAGGCACAGATTGTGTTTTGTCTCACTCAGTGACTGGGCCATAAAGGTAGGCACTCAGGGAAAGGAAGGGAATAAACAACTGCATAGTGCCCGCTCTGTGACAGCCACAGTGCCAAGTGCCTTACACATATCTCACAATAACTGACAACAGCCCTGTGAGATAGGCACTGTTGTTATCCCCATTTCACAGTTGAGGAAACAGACAGGTAGGTGAAGTGACTTACCCAGGGTAACACACACAGTAAATGTTACTAAAAATGCTTATCAGACTGAAAGTTCATCACCAGCAGACTGATCTTAGCTTGTCTGAAAAACCTTTCTAACAGTGAATGCTGTCCAGAAAGGGGAATTGGGCTGCCTTGGAACCTGGTGGTTTCTACCTCTTTGGAACAGTCTTCAAGCAAGGTTAGACTAGGCCTTTGCTTTTTTTTTTTTCTTCAGCCCTTTAGAAGGAGGTATGAGTTTACAGTTTGGGGAGTGGGAGGTGTGTGTGTGTGTGTGTGTGTGTGTGTGTGTTGGGGCCTGGGGAGATAAAAAGTGGTGGATCTAAGTATGTGTTTGGTCATATGATAGAAATAGTTGCATAGTATCTGAGGAAGAGGGTGCAGCGAGGGTTGGGATGAGAGGAGTGCCATTGTAATAGAAAGACCACTTTGAGGATTCTTTGTATTTCTTCGAGGCCAAATAGAGGGTACCCTGAGAGTTTGAGGCAGTTAACAGTGGAGATTGCTTTTGTATGTGGTTTGGACAAGATGGCTATTGAGGGTCCTTCCAGCTCTCCAGACTCTGTGATTCTGTGCTTATGACTTTGGATGATCCTGTCTCTGGCCTCTTCTCAAAGCTTTCCATCTACCAGAGCCTGCAACCTAATGACCTAGACTAGGGATGGAGAACCTGTGGCCTCGAGGCCCTCTAGGTCATCAAGTGTGGCCCTTTAACTAAATCCAAACTCAGGTTCTGTTCTGTGAAGTTTGGATTCAGTCAAAGGGCTGCTCATGAGGACTCCTACATGTGTCCTTAAGGCCGCAAGTTCACCACCCCAGCCTAGACTTTCAGAGCCCAGGTTTGCCTCCTTGTTGTGCTGATACATTGGAGGGAGAGTGCACTATAGGCTTCCAGATATGCCTCTATTAATTCACATACACACACACACAATTGAGTTTCAAGTTTGCTCATCTTCCTGGCTGCATATCATAAGGACCCTGCACCTTGGGTGGTACCATTGATGTGATAAGAAATGTGAAGAAAGGAAATGGATTAGAAAGGTGACCCCATCTGCAACTTCTGACCTCTTGGACATTTTCTGCAGTATGCTTTTCATCCCCACATTCGTCTGTCATCAGTACTTCCTTTATTGTGTCATTGGGTCTTGAAAAAATCTAGTCAAAAAGACTTTAAACTAAAAAACAGGAAGGAGAACTTCTGCACCAAGATATGTATGTATCATAGACATGGGGAGTGACTGCAGGTCAGGAGGGTGAAGAGCAGGAGAGATTTCTTGAATTTCCCAGGAGAGAAATCAAGAAAGGAGTCAGTAATAAGATCTGTGGCCTCAGGTGTCCCTACAAAAATGCCCAACATCTGGGTTACAAGCAAGATGAGCTAGAGACCCTGCCATGCAAAGGAATATTTGACATTAGCGGTATCACTGATATTTGTGGGGATGAGCCGCGTGCCTAGAACATAGTTCTGGAAGAAGATACCTGGTCTGAGACCACATGGACCAGAAGAGGACCATCGAGGAACGATGGGCAGGCTAGAATTAGATTACTGTCTGCTCAGAACAGCAGCTAATGATTTCCTGATACTCCTTAATGACAGTTTCATCTTTCAAAAAGAATTAGAATTGACAGGGGAAATTCTTCTCTGGATCTGATTCTCACCAGTAAGGAACAAATGGTTTACAAGGGTGGAAATGATAAGGACCTTGCCATGCCTTTGTACAGTCTGTGTGTCTCCTGTGTTGGAATTTCTTTCCCTCCCCCGCCCCTTAGCTTCTTGGAACCTCCAGCTCCCTTCAAGGGTTGTTCCCTCAGTGAGACCTCTTTTGATCCTCTACCTGTCAGGTCTCTCCATACTCTCAAAATTCTTTGCACTTATTTTTCATTGACTTATCTCTGTGTGTTGTCTTCCTTCCAAAAGAATGTAGACTTCTCCTGTGTCCTTGTATCCCTCATTGTAAGCATTTAATACCGTGTTTCCCCAATAATAAGACACTGTCTTATTAATTTTTTTGGACAGAAAAACACCAGAGGGCTTATTTTCAGGGGAGGGGCTTATTTTAATGAACATTGACAGCAATTTTAATAAACAGGTAAATGTGAACAAAAAAATGTACCTTTATTCAATAAGCAAATCACTGGGGAAGAACAGGATAACGCGCTCACTGCTGCAGCTCTGATTGGATGCAGCTCGGAGCGCGGCGTGCGTTTCACCCGGGGGGGGGGCAGACGGTGCATACAGAGGGTACTGTAATGTAGCGTGTAGTGTAGGGGATCACCTTCACTACAGTAGCAATCTCAATAGGGCTTATTTTCGGGGGAGGGCTTATTTTAGAGGAATCTTACACAGTAAGGGGAGGGCTTATTTTTGGGATAGGTCTTATTATTGGGGAAACACGGTAAATGCTGATTGAATTTCATTGAACTTTGGTAGGAAGTGACCATTCTATCTCAGAATCTGTGATAGAGAAGGAAAAGAAAGATGAGTAATCTGGCATGCCTCCTAGATTTGGGGAAAATAGATTTTAGAAGCTGCAGAGAAAGGATCGGTAGGGATCCGCCGGCCTAAAGTTCTATAGGAAAGTCAGTTTAGGATGGATAGAAATTGTCCAGAATGAAATCCTGAAGACACCAACAGAAACAGTTCTGATACAGAAGAAAAGGGGGCATTATCCAAAAAGACCAATGTGGGTGCATGAGGAATTTACCACCCAACCTAGACTTTTAAAGGGTGCTTAACGTGGCTAGAAGGCCAAATAAAAGCATAAGTACCCAAGTATAGCCTGGTTCTCTAAGCGTCAGATGAAGAGTGGGAAGGAGCCAAACGAGCTGGGGCCTACGAAGAAGGGTTTTCAGAAGCTGTGCTGGAAGAGTGGCGGCTCCAAGAAAAGGCTAGGTCTGCTGGGAGCTGAGATCAGAGACAAGGCAAGGCTAGTCAGGCCTTTGCTTCTGAGTTCTGGGCCAAGAGAACCGGACAGGGCAGGGCCCACAAAGTTTGGAGGGAGGCGTAGTGTTCAAGGTGAGTAGGAGCCCAGAGATGCCCTTGCAGGCTTGACTACCTAGACCAGATGAATCGGGTGCTGGAGGACTGGGAGACCCAGCAGGTGTGACTGCTGGACTGAGCTTAGTGATCTTGGATCAGTAATGTGGAGCTGGCGGGGGATTGGTGGAGGACTGCCAGCCAGCCAGCCTGGAGAAATAAGCAACTGTCTCCATTTCCAGAAAAAGGAATTGAGTGGATGGAGTCTGCCGGCTGTTGTCCAATGAGCATGAAGTCAGTTCCGAGAACAGTTCTAGACAATTAAGGGAAGTGAACCTCAAGAAAAGGCAGGTGGGGTGTTGGGCCAGGCTGGTGTTGTCCAGAACCCAACCTTCCATGCTCTCCTCACTTCCTTGGGTGCCTGGGTCACTAAGCTGGTCTAGCTGGAGACGCTGTAAGTGTTGTTTGCCTAAATTGTAGTGAAGCCTGAGTCTCTTGTGCTGGTCTTCTGACAAGATGAGCAGGACGGTGTGGGCTCCAGCCGCCTGTTCCAGGGATGTTCTTCTGACAAAATGAGCAGGACGGTGTGGGCTCCAGCCACCTGTTCCAGGAAGGTTTGGCTGGGTGGCATTGGACGTTTTTATCAACCACTCCAGCAAAGGTGTAGACGCCATAGATCCAGCAGATAAAGTGTAAACGGCACAGGCTTAGCCACTTTTAGGAGACCTAAAGTGAGGAAGAATGCTGTCTAACTGGCTACTGGTCAGGGCCCAGAAAGACCTTAGGAGGCCAGAGTGGAGATGGGATCTAGTGAGAGGAGTAAATGCAGAGCCCTCCGCTGGGCCTCCAAAAATTGGCTCCCAAGTACTGGATAGGGGAAGCGTGGCGATAAATCAGTCATCTGGAAAACATCTTGGACTTTTAATTGGCTACACAGCAACATGAGCCTACAATGGGAGATGGCAGCTGAGAAAGGTGTCTGGGCCTGTCGAGTGAGTATCTCTGTAGGCCCTGGTCAGCGGCAACTGTCCTCCCTCCCTTCCTCATTGATGAGCTAGGGGATGTTGAGCAGAGAGCAGCCCAGACGGTGAAGGCACCAATCCCATGTTATGAAAAGATTGGCTCAAGGAACTTGGGATATTTAGCCTGGCAAAGTGAGGATTGGGGTAGAGGGTCAGATATATGACAGGTACTGCCCTAAGTCTTTGAAGGACTGTCACATGTTCTGTTTGGCCCCACGAGCCTTGGTGGAGAGGCAGAGGGGCATATTTGGGCTGGTGGTCAGCTTTCTAACAATTAAATCCATCCCAAAGGGGGATGGGTCTTCCCAAGAGGAAGGTGGTAGGTTTCCTTGGGGATCCATCCTCCCACAAAGGTTGAATGACCCCTTGTAGGGTGTGTGGTAGAGAAGATTCATGTTTGGGTCTAGACTGGCCAAGGTGTCCTCTGAGATCCTTTCCAGCTCTGTAATGTAGAGATGGATGGGGTGGGACCTTTGAGATCTCTGAGGCCAGTCTTCACACTTTACAAAGGAGGAAACTGAGGACCCCAGAGGGGACACTGCTTGTCACTTCTATGGCAAGCTGGTTGGCTTGGCCAAATCAGGTTCTCTTTATTGGTCTTGTGACTTGGCACGTGTTGCATAAACTTGCTCAGGCATTTTCCGTACCTGAAAAGGGCAGTTGATCTAAATTAGTGATCTCCAAGGGCGGTAGCCATGACTTGACCCAAAGAGGGTGTGGATTGACCCCAACTGGTTTGAGGGTAGATGACTTTCACCCCACCCTTCCTGATAGAGTAGATCCTGGGGCTTCTTGATAATACAGCTACACCTGCCCCCCACCCATTATGGCACAGCACATCCCCACTGCATGCAGGCCTGCCCCCGTGTCACTTGCCACTTTCCTCCTTCTACTGGCCCCCAGGGAAGTTCTAACCTTACCCTGACTGTAGCAGGTGTTAGCCACCGTTGGGGAGAATCGCCAACCCCTCTTACCTTTCTCTCTTTTTTTTTTTTAATTTGCTTTTTGGAAGGCAATTGGGGTTAAGTGACTTGCCCAAGGTCACACGGCTAGTTTTTGTGTGTGTGTGTGTGTGTGTGTGTGTGTGTGTGTGTGTTTTAAGTATCTGAGGCCGGATTTGAACTCAGGTCCTCCTGACTCCAGGGACGGTGCTGTATTCACTGCATTACCTAGCTGCCCCTGTCCCTCTTACCTTTCTCTCACCCCCATCCCCCAAATACTTATCAAGGAGAAAAAATTACTGATAGGGATGAAGCATCAGACATGGCTAGAGGCAATCTCTGAGGTCCTGTGTGGCCTCTGGGGTCCCTTCCAGTACCGGCGTTATGCTCTCCTTGAAAATTCCAGAACTGCTATGTGATAATGGAGTTCTTGACAGGCCTAGAGAATGTTCACAGAATCATTGAATGTCAGCCCTGAAAGGAATCTTATCTAGTCCAGCCCCTTCCTTTGCCAGGAAGCTGAAACCTGGCAGATGAAGTCACTTCCACCAAAATTGAGTTTGGTTTTGAACAATTTGAAGAGCTTTATCAATTTTCCTGGTGAGGTAGCATGGAAGAGTGATCGATGAACTGACCTTGAACCAGGGAGACTTGGGCTCTAGTCCTGCCTCAGACACATATTAGCCATGTGACCACAGAAGGGAAAGCGCTTTACCTTGCAGTCCCTCAGGTAACTCTGTAAGACCCTACCTTCCAGAGCAGAAGACCCCACCCCAGACATCCTCACACCAAGGAAGTCCCAGGTAGGGACAGAAACAAAATTAATTGGAAGTGCTCCTCGTCTGGGATGGGCATTTGCCCAGCTGTGGGCTTGTGGCTGGTCATTGGAAGCATTGTCTTCCCTTGTACTTTCTGTAAAGGCTTGATTTGTAGCAAACCCAAGTATTTGTGCTTTTTCTTATTTTTTTGTTCATTTATTGAAGGTGTCAGGTAAATATATCTGTTTTTATTTAATGCAACTGCAATAGTTAAAATATGTCATCTTTGGTGGGGTGGCTATTTTGTACCGTAGAGAACCTCAGGACCTCAGAGGTCATGGAATCTGACCTGTATTAGAACTCTGCCCTCTCCCAGATCCTTGGCCAGTGGGCAGCCAGTCCTGATGCAGATGCTGCTTCTGACTAATATTGGACTTTCTGAAAACAGTTTAGGGAGGGGAGGCTCCCACTGAGCAGCTAAAAGGAAAAAATACCCAAGATGGATAAGCAGCATCTCCTGAGGGGAAGAGACCCAGACAGGGAATCAAGAGACCAAGGTTCTTGTTCTTACCTCCCTGGACAGGCCCTTTCCATCCTTGGTGTCTGTCTGTCTGTCTGTTTGTCTGTCTCTCTTTTCCTCCCTCTCCTTTTCCCTTTCCCTCCTTCTCCCTCCTTCTCTCTCCTTCCTTCCCCTCCCTCCCTCTCTTTTTTCTCCCCTCCCCTCTTCCTCACTCTCTCCCTCCCCCACCCAAAGATGATCCCTTAGTCTTTGCCCAAAGTGAGGGACCATGGGAGAAAGGAGGGGGAATTTCCCATTGTGTGAGAAGCTTGTGTTATAATGGAGAAGTAAAGGACTTGGAGTCTGGGCAGCTGAGTTCAAATCCATCCTCAGACACTTTGTGGGCAAGTGCCTTCATAGATAACGTTTCTGTAACTTCACCTCTTAGCCTGAGTTTTTGCATCTTTAAAACTATTGGCACTAAATATTGATATTGTACTATAACTGCCTCCCAAGCCTCTTAGGAAGAAAGCCCTTACAGTGCAGTGTAGTCGTGGATAGAGTTTGGCCCTGGGATTTCATTGCTTTAGGACCTCCCAGATGAGGACACACTCCCTCCTAATCCAGGTTAGCACCTTCTCTACTATTAATAGATCTCTGAGAAGCTCAGTGTCCCAGCTCAGAGACAGTAGAGGCGGTGCTTAGACCCTGCCGTCTTGCAGGTTCCAAGGCCTGATCTCTGTTGGCACCTTCCTGAGCCATTCTTGTCGGGCCTTCCAGCCTCCACAGACTCCTGGTGGCCTGAACTTGTCAAAGGAAGGAACCTGGTAAGAGTCCCAGCAGTGCCCCTCCTTCTGCTGGCTCCTGACCAGTATATTTAGGTTCTACCACTCACCTCCAGGGGGGATGAAGCCATGACAGCTTTTGAAGACAGTCTGCCAAGGGCTGTGTGTGTGTGTGTGTGTGTGTGCGTGCGCACGCGCACGTGACAGAGTGGAGGGAGTTGCATTGAAGGGTGCACATACATTGGATCACAGTGCTTTGGCTTTTTTTTTTTTTTTTAAGCAATTGGGGTTAAGTAACTTGCTCAAGGTTACATGGCCAGTTATTATTTCTGGATGTGGTGCTGAGTATCTGAGCCCGGATTTGATCCAGGTCATCCCAACAGTGGAGCCAGTGCTCTTACTCGCTGAGCCACCTGGCCGCCCCTTGCTTTGGCTTTCTTGACCACAGCTTGCATGATTGGGGCTGATTTGCCAGACTGACCCAAAGGTAAATGGGTAGGTTTAGGATGATCAGGTGGGTCCGCCAGGCCTGACTCTCACCCTTTTGGGCAGGGTGGGGCATCTCTGGGTTTGCCAGCAGCAGCATCTAAAAACACATGCATTTCTTCTGGCTTCCTCATGTGGATATAAGGAATCCTATTCATCCAGACAGGCATGTGATAGTCCTTTCTTCTCCTGAGTGCTTGCTTGCCCATCCCTGGATGGTAGGCCTCCCTCAGCCCTTGGATCACCACTGGCCAAGGCAATGTGGGGGTGGGAGTAGGGTGGGTTTTAGTGCCACTTTGCAGTGAGGTAGAGGGAGTTGTGCTGGAGGAGGCATGGAGTGACTTGTGGCCTGGGGTCCCATCGCTGATCGGTGCCCTAGTGAGTCCTGACATAAGATTTCCTGCCTGCAGATTCAGGCCCTTTTCCCAGCTCACACTGCCCAAGAATGTGCACACCAGCCCTTCCCAGGGTGGGAGGCTTGGGAGAGCATCTTAAGAGCAGAGCTGTCGCCCTTCAGTTTTACCAAGGAAACTGAGGCCCGGACTTAGCCAGTCACATAGCTAGAAAGCAGGCTTTGGCCTCAGGCCCTGACTTGAAATGAGTGCCCTTTGTAGTCTGAGTCATGGAGCAGAGACTTCCATCCCAACGGTGTAAATAACAACCTAACCACCGTGTAGAATGGTTATGCAAGACCTCTGTCGCAAGTCCCAAGGTCCTGCTGGCAGTGACCCCCATGGAAGTAGCCTCTGTCACAGCCCCACTGTGTTAGTGCACCCCCAGAATCCACAGCCTGTTGTCAAGGGAAAACTTGGAGCTTTAGAGGCTGAGTGGGCCTGAGAAGTTCCTAGGGTTATGGGACAGCTGTGTCATTTCCCTCATTTTGCATGAGAGGAAACCAAGAGAGTTTCCTCCTATAAGTGATGAAATTGGCTCCACTGAGTCTTTCCTGGTGGGACAGAGCAAGATTCTTCACCGATTTGGGTCCCATATCCTTCAGGCAAGCAGTCTGGTGGAACCTGGGGACTCCTCTCAATCATGCTCAAATGCATAAAAGAAAATACATTGGATGACAAAGGAAACCTGTAGTCAAATACAGTTATAAAAATAGATATTTTTTTAAAATTCACAAGCCTTAACCAGGATTAAGCCCTGGGAAAGGCTCAGAGGAGTCAGGGCCACCCCAGGTGGGGCCATGGTAGGGTGCTTGTAAAGGACAGTATGAAAGGACCCAAGGATTAATTGGATTCTTAGCAGAGCAATGCTCCAAGGGACTGGGGAAAATTCCACAGACAACTTGGTTCATTAAAAAATTCTGCCCTGGCCTGGCCCAAGGGCAGGAAATTTGGCTCTTCCCCCCTCCCTCTTCTCTGGTCCCTTCTCCACTCTGCTCACTGATTTCCCGGCCTTTTGTACTTGGAATCCTGACTTGAGATTCTGTTTGTTCCTAGTCAGTCGGGATCTCTGGGGGAAGCAAGGTCTTGGCTCAGGTCCTCTGGCTGACACACATGAACCATTTACCCCCTACCAGGGCCCTTTGCTGCAGTGGTGAGTGACGGGTCATGGGTCTGCAAGAGCTCTCACCCCAGGAGTTCTTCATACTGATGGTATTGCCATACGGCCCAAGGTGTTGGGCCGTGTTGTGGGTGCGATAGCCTGGGAACTTAGCCCCCATTTATTACTCTATTCTGTGGCAAAGGGGTCTCCATGTTCGCTTTAGCTGACTGAGAGCCCCCTAATTTAGGTCATGGAGGAGGATTGAAGAGACCTGAGCTGGGGCCTCAGGGAGAGCTCTTCTGTCTCCAGCAGTCTCTCAGCCTGCCTGGTGGAGTGCGGTCACCTGTGGCACTAAGGAGCCTGCCCAGTTCATTGTTCCTTACTTTCTGTTAATGCTTAATTTATTTAGCACCTGAATTTATAATGCTTATGAGCCTCTCCCCTTCTCTTCCAGGGATTTCCAAGTTCAGGTGGTCCCAGAGTGACCCATCTGGAAGCCCTTGGTTGTGTGATGTTCTCACAGATTCTGTGAATCTGCTCTGAGTAGGGCCTGGGCCCCAGGTTTTACACGTAAAGGGCACCACCTGTGTCTTCTTGCCTCGTGGGCGCTTGGACTGCATCTGGCCAGTGGTGCATTTCAGAGGTCATTTAATGGGTTAGCAGCTGACTTGGGAAGGGGGAAGCCTCTCCTCTCTTTAAAGTTCTTGGGTGGAGGGTCTTCACATGTATGTATTAGGGCCTTCTGCTTCCTGGGTGCCTGATGAAGCATCAAGGGGCCACATCCTCACCTCTGGGCCTGGCTTTGTTCCCACAGACTCCGGGCCTTCCCTGGCCCAGGCCCTCTGCCTGGCCTGCTCACTTGGAATGTTAATTCAGAGAGCAGGGCCTGCCTTCAAGGAGCCTGGATTCCTTTGGGACTGGGGGAGGGGGAAAGAACCACATGGACCCAGAAAAGTAAACAGGATATTTACAGGGAGAGATCTGGGTCTAGGTGGGAAGGTGTCTGTCTTCAAGTAGAAACTTTGTAGATTCCATCATCTAGCTGCTGACTCAGCCTCCTCCCCGAAGACTGGAAGGCCAGACCAAATTCCTCCCAATGCCTTCCTGTATGGCAGGTAGAAGCTGGACTTTCAGCTGGCTCCACTCTGCATCTGCTGCCCCTGGTGTCTCCCCCCCCCCCCCCATTGGATTGCAAGCTTCTTAAGGGCAGGGCCTGTGTTTCTTTTTATTGGTCACATGCCCTGCACTTACCTCATCACCCAGCATACATTTCATAAATGTGTATTGGATTGGAGGATTCGGAACCTGCCCCCTCCTCTACATGGACGTTATCTTGGGCCCAGTGGGCCTTCCCTCATTTTTTAGGTGCTGCTCTCTTGACCTAGGAAACTCTACTGTCCTCCCTCTGTCGAGGGTTTTGGTTTGTTTGCTTTTTCTGTTCCAAGGTCTCTCTGCCCCTTCCCCAGCCACCTGATAGGCATTATCCCTTGAAGTCCCCAAACCCGTTTGCACCTCAGCCCCGTGGTGGAGCGAGAAGAACAAGGGACAGATGCCTCTGCCCTCCGAGTCCACCCGAGTGTTTTCCATCCAGAGGCCTTTGGATCGTTGTATTGCAGAGAACGGCCAGGTCTTCCCGGGTGATGCTCGAACAGCGTTGCTTTTACTGTGGACACTGTCTTCCTGGTTCTGTTCTCTGCATCAGCTCATGGCGTCCTCATTCTCCAAGGTCCCCCTCATAGAGCACTTCTTCCATGAAGCTTTCCTTGGTTCTGCCAGCTGTACGGGGCCTCTTCCCCTTCAGAAGCCCTTCCTAACTCTGCATTGTTTTTTAATGATCCATATCCCATCGTCTTCTCTCGCCCCCTGGGGGACAGTCTCCTAGTCAGTGGCTTCCACGTCACCCACAGTCCCCCTCACAGTGTGTTAGAGTTAGCTGGGACCCAACAAATGACGTTTTAAGCTTTAGTAGAGGCTTAGGACTGCAGTAAGACTTTGGGGACAACTTGAATTTGCTGAGTGAAAAAAATGGATTACTTTGGCTTGATGGACATTGACCTAGTGCAGGGGCAGCTGCCCCTGGGGGGATGCAGAGGTTAGTGAAGGTTTGGGGTCTATACATAAGTGTCCTCAGACAGGAATAGATGGTGCTGAGTGAGCTTAGAGCCAGGGAGGACCAGCCACTGGCACAGGGCGATGGGCAAGGCTTCCCAGAAGAGATGGAATTTGAGTTGGATGTTGGGAATGCAGTGGGCAGGGCATTCCAGGCCCAGTAGTCAAGACCCAGAGTGGGCTCTTCGTGTGGAGGAGAGGGAGGAAAGGGGTGGCCTGTGGAGCAGCCTGAAGTCAAGGCTGACAAATTGGGGCTTGACACAGACACTTAATGAGTGATGTGCCCAGATGTATTCAATTCAGTAAGCATTTAGTAAACACCAGCTGTGTGCAGGACCCCAGGCTAACCCAAGAGATTGTGACACAGTCAGGAGCTTCCTGACTGAATCTGTATAAGGAAGGTAAAGCTGCCTGGAAATGGGAAAGCCCCAAAAGTCTGGAGAAAAAATGCTTCAAAGAAGACCATTTTCCACCCTTCCTTTCACAAGAAAAAATGGGGGAGGGGCAGGGAGAGAAACCCCACTGTTTTTTCCACCTTCTTCCCACCTGGTCATGTCGCTGCCCCCACAAAGGAGGCTGGTTTATGTGAGGGATGAGTGACCTTGCCAGAGAATCCCATGGCCTGGCTCTTGAGAAGAGTGAATGTGACTAAAAGTGTGATGAGGGAGACAGGCCTTGTGGACCTGTGGGGGAGTGGGCCACAGGAAGCAAATGGGTCCTTGGCTTTGGGGTGGTAGAAATGAATTGGTGGCTTGTAGAGAAACAAGCTCCGCATGGCCCCGGAGCTGCTGCTCTCAGCCCTTCTGGGACCTCGTGGAAAATGATGTAACAGAGTGAAAAGGCATTGAGCAAGGCAGCCTCCTCTCCCCTCGCCTCACTGTGCTGCTGTCTGTGCTGAGGGGATGCTTGCTGACTGAGCTCTCAGGGTCTGAATCAACCAATGTGAGGGAAAGACCTGGGATTCGGGGGCAGCCTCTTGCTGTAGGAGCTGAAACCCAAGCCAGCCCCAGTTCTCAACTGGTGAGTGAGTGTAAGAGTGTGTGTGTGTGTGTGTGTGTGAGGGTGCATGTGTGAGGTGAGGGTGAGTGTGAGGGGGTGTGTGTGTCAGTGTGAGGGTGCATGTGTGAGGTGAGGGTGTGAGTGTGAGGGGGTGTGTGAGAGGGTGAGGGTTATGTGTGTCAGTGTGAGGGGGTGTGTGTGAGGGTGCATGTGTGTGTGCACGCGCTCTCTCTGTTGGTTTGTTCTTTGAGTGGGGATGGTACTGGGTGAAGCAGCACACTGTCTTTGGAATTGGGAGGCCAGTGTTGGCTCTGGCCCAGTGGTGACCCTGCAAATGGCATTTTGGAATGTAGAAGGAAGCATTTTGTGAAGTGTAAAGCAGTTGGCAATTTTGGCCTTGCCTGAAGTAACCGGTGGGGTGGGAGGGAGGCATCCTTTTTTGTGCCAGGTTGGTTGGAGATGGGGTGGTGTTATTGATTTCTTCTGCCATGTGGCATCAGTCATGAGATCCCGACTGCTCTCCTGGACAGCTCTCATCGCCGGACATGGCTGCCCATGTGGGGCAGAAGTAATGGGATCCAGACCTTGGTCCAGACCCTCCTTGCTGAATGACCGGGCAGGCGAGTCACTGCTTTCGAGTTTGGGTTTCTCTGTCTCGTCGGAATCCCTTGCTCACAAGGTTGTTGGGGGACTCACATGAGACAAAGGGCATGCTACAGCAGTGTCAGCTCTTTCTCTTGGGTTGATGTAGCCATTAATGCCAGGGCCTTTCCTGAAATTTTTGGCTCGCCTGGGTCTTCTGCTTTTTGTTACCTCAGTATTAGGATGTTTGGGTGGGGCAGGACTTAGCTATCAACGGGTTGATATCCTGGGTCCAGGAGAAGACGTGGGCAGAACTGGACGTCAATCCAAATCTGTTTGCCTTTTAGGAGCTCAGCTGGAAGATTGCCTTGGCCTTGACTCTCTGTGGACGGCTGAAAATGGCCAGCAAAGGGCCCACAACCTCAACATCCCCTGAGAACTCCAGTGCAGGGGGCACAAGTGGTAGCAGCAGCAATGGCCCTGGCGAGAATGGCAGTCAGGACAGTACCTTTGAGTGCAACATCTGCTTGGACACGGCCAAAGACGCTGTCATCAGCCTCTGTGGTCACCTCTTCTGGTCAGTATTGCCACTGGACCCCGGGGGGAGGAGTCTGGGAAGTCTGTGGCCCACCTGGGCTAACTACGAGCTTTTGAGCATTGGTTTGGGGCTGGTTGTGGACAGCCGCAGTGACCCAGCATGACCAAAGCCTTTCGTAAATCTTAGGATGTTTCCAAATGCCAGTAGCTAATAGCCTGGAGCCTTGCTGCACTGTGGTTCCCTTTGGATGGCATGCCTGTCAGGCAGGTCTGTTTCAGACCCTTTCCAAGGAGGTTCCTTACTGGGCATTCCAAAAAGGCCCAGTTAAAGCAGTGCATTTGCTTCTCTTAAGGCCTGGCCTTGTTTCTGCAGTAGCAGTCAGGGCATCCAGTCTGCCAAGGAGAGCCCTCTTCAGATCAGGCCTGCCCCTTGTAGCTGAGTCCCTGTAGAGATTCCCAGGCAGCAGGAGAGGAGCCTCGATGTGTCAGAAGAGGGATTCCCAGCTCCTTGTTTCCTGGGGGTGCCCGCTGTGTACTCAGCCATGCCAGGGGCTAGAGAAGACCCTGAAAGTGGACATTTCTGAGAGTTCATGTGCCCTTGCTGAAGCCAGAATGAATAATCTGCATACATTCTGTGGCAAAGGACCTGAAGGGTAGTGGGGAAAGCTCTGAGCTGACTAGCTACATGGGGGGGGGGGGGGTCATGTGGGCATCACGTGATCTTTGTGGCCTTTAGGTCTTCGTCCCTCATGTGAAGGGCATGGACTCGATGCCCTCTGAGGCCCCTTTCCTGCTTTACCAGGGTAGGGGTCTATGACTGGAAATGGCCTTGGATATCCAAGGGGAGGGAGAGCAGTGGAGCTGCGTGGTCAGGAGGAAGAGGGGATGTTTGGACTGGGCTTGGTTTGATTTGTAAAGATTCCCTCTTGCCATGGCTGGTGGGCAGCCTTAGAGAGGGGCCTAGGCTCTGAGGGCCCACACCACTCCTGTAGCCAGCAGCTATCAAGACCCTGGCTCCTGGGCCCCAAGACAGGAAGGGATGTGGCCAGCGCTCTCCTGCTGTCCCAGATTGCCTCTGTCCCCCTGGGCTGGGGTTAGAAGGAGGTGAGGGAGGGCCTTCCAGGTAGGGAAGGAAAGGACTCGCTCTGGAGTCCTCTTTATTCCCAATGCCATTCTCATCACTGCCCATGTACACTACAGTAGCCACCTTGTGTCCCGGCTTCTGGGTGCCCTTTTTCCTCTCCCCATCTGCCTCAACACAGATTACTCTTCCGTGCACATGGATCCAGCTATGTCTGCTCAGAAACTTCCAATGATTCTATATGACCTATTAAATAAAACTCACAATGATTCAGGCTGGCCTTCAAGGCCCCTTTCTGCCTCTCCCATTTCTCTCACACTGCTCCTTCCATTTAGACCAGACTCCCTTCTCCTGTCCATCTCTGGCTTCCATATTTTTGCTGTTTTTTGTGACAGGAAGTCCACCTTCCTGTCTGCTGACTGCAGCCCTCCATGGTTACTGCTGCCCATTATCCCTCCCTGTAACATCAGAGGGCACTTGACTGTTGGTGTTGTGGCCAGCCCCTAACAGTATAAACTCCCTGAGGGCAGATGCTGCCTGACTTCTTCTGTCTTTGTGCTCTGACCCCATGGACGGTAAATGATAAATGCTTTACATCATTCACAACCTGAGTGAAGATGGGAGGCTTCACAGCCCATTTGTGTGAGCCTGTCAGTGGGAAAATAAGTATTTTGTAAGTGCCTCCTGGGCTCCAGGCACAGCGCGAAGTACAAGGAAGGGCTCAGTATGACTGGACCTCAGCTGGCATCTAGTGAGGACTGGTAGAAGATAAGGTTGGGTAGGTAGGAAGGCCCTGACACCCCAGCAGGCTGCCTTGGTACTTTGGTTTCCTAGTGGAGAAAACTGGGAGCTATGGAAATTTTTTGAGCAGGAAACTGGCCTTGGAAAAGTGATGTTTTGGAGCAGGACAGTTTCAGGGTCCATTCCAAGGTGTTAAAACTTGAATTGAAGTAATTACATAGTGGTCTGTGAGTTTTGTGCTACTCTGTGATGCCAGAGGCCTTAAAACCAGAAAAGCCCTTTAGTGAGAGATAGAGACCCATTACGTGGTCTGGGCTGCAGACTCAGCCAGCCAGCTTGTCCTCTCCTTCCATCCTGAGGCTTCCTTTTTCCTCACCAACTTCAGGGAATGAGCCTGTGCTGGGCTCTGGATGAGGATGACCCATGGTGCTTTGGGGCCTCCGGCCTCTTCAATAGTCTTTGGGAGAATTTGCTGACTCAGCCCCCGGGGGCCCAGGTGCTGGGGCTGCATGACAGCCCTGGCCCAGTGGGTGGAAAACAGAGGCCTCCTCTTGGCTGCGGGTGACTCAGAAGCAGGAGAGCTCCCGCTTCTGCCTTGGGCCCTTGAACTGCCCTCCCAGGCCACAACAGTGGCAGGGAAGCCCTCTAGGGAGCATTAGCCCCATTTTACAGATGAAGAAACTGACTTGTCCACTTCTTCCTTGGCTTTGTCACAATCCTTTCTCATGATCCTCTTGTTTTTGAAAGTCTGTGACTAGAGGTTTAGCAGGGTTGGAGACTGGGAGGAGCCCCAGGTTGGGCACAGGAGACTTGGTTTCTGCCTCTCGATGCATTACTTTGGACAAGTCACTTCATCTGGGAAAAGGGGGTGTTGGATTAGTTGTGGTCAGTTGTTATGCTCACATTCAGGGATCTGTGTCCATAGAGCCGGTTCACCTTTCCTTCTGGAATAAACCACATAAGCAGCCCACATCCCCAGATGTGCCACTCTTCACAAGTAGTTCCTGGCAGTACAGCAAGGCAGGGCTTCACACAAGACAAGGCCAGGCCAGAGCCCAGCGAGGAGGCCCTGCCTCGTGCCACGGCCCTCCCAGCCTCTCCATGCCTGGGCTTCCTCTGTCTTCACTGCACTTGTCACATTCTGTAACACTGTGCGCTTCACTTCCCCCGCATTTCATAGTCCCCTCCCAGGGGTCAAGCTTGGGCTCCTTCAGCTTGTGCCCCCACTTGGGGTGGGCCCAGGACAGACTGGCTCAGTGCCCACCAAGCAATCAGAGAGCACTTCTTAAGCAGTTACGGTAGGCCAGGCCTGGCCACCAGGGCTTACATTTTCTTGGCTTCACCAACCTGTTAACTTTGCTCTGAGGTGGAAAGGTTAGGCTGTGTCCTGGTGGAAGGGAAGCCTCTGCTGACAGAACCAAGGCTTCTGAGATGTACTTGTGTGGGACTGAGGCTCCCTTTGGGGGAGAGAGAAGGGCCCAGGCCCAGGCCTTGCCTTCAGGTAGCTTCTAGTTTAATGAGAAGGAGAAAAGCCATGATGGAGGGAGTGACGGGGGGGTAGGATTACAATAAGAGGGATGAGAGATCCCAGGAGGAGTGATGGAAGGACTGAGCCGCAAGAGGAATCATGAGTGGTGTCATGTCAGCTGGGGAGGAAAGGAGGTCTGGGAAGGGAGGCAGCTAGTGGCATTGTGGGAGAACGCCATGCCTGGAGTCCGGATCCCATCTCAGATACTGCCTAGCTGTGTGACCCTGGGCAAGTCCCTTAACCTCTGTTTGCCTCAGCTTTCTTATCTGTAAAATGGGAATAATAATAACAGCCCCTTCCTCCCAGGTTGAAGATGAGATGATGATCGTAAAGCACCAAGCACATTGCCTGGCGCACAGTAGGCATTATATAAACACTAGGAAGTGGTGGAGGTGCTGCTGCAGGGCCTCAGGGGCCTGTGCTCATCCTTGTGCCGTGTGACGGCGCTTCAGTGCTGAGGAGGCCTGGCTAGTGGCAGCGTGAGGGGCCCAGGGACGGCAGGTGCAGAGTACAGGGTGCAGATGGGCCTGCTTGGCTGTGACAAGGCCCGGGGGGATTAAGCGGACTGCGGTCCAGGAGGAGGCAAGCAGAGGACGGGGCACCCCTCAACCAAGCATGACACTAAACGAGGAGGCGCCATGTCTTGAACCCAGGAAACGCTAGGCCTGCTGCCCTCCTGGGTAGTCCTTTGGGAGCACTGCTCCTGGAGAAGGTTATTGATGGATTAGAAAGTGGCCCGAGGGGGATGGTCACTGTAGGAGAATGCAGCAGAAAACCAGGGAAACGTATTGGGAATGGGTTGCCCTGCCCACCGTTGTGCGTGGCCTGGGCAAAACCAGAGCCTGTCAGTCAGTGGATGTTACACAGAAAAGGCAGTTTGGTCTGTAAGGAAAAGCTTCCTCACAATTGGAGCCATCCCAAAGGAGCATGGCTTGCCTTGGCAGGCTGGAGGCCCTTTGGACACTCGTGGGTGGGTGGCAGGGGAGTGTCTTGGTCAGTATGGGCCAGGCTCAACGGCCTCCCAGTTCCCCTCCTGACTTTGCTTCCTGGCGGTGAGGGTCTGGCTGACTTGGCGGTGCTATATTCTGTGGTGCTGAGGACTTTAAAGAGGAGAGGGGAGGTACAGGGCTAGAGGGTGGGGGCACCATCACATGGGCGCTTGCCTGCCAGCCCAGCATTGCTGCTAACAACACTCTTTTTCTGTTTGTCCCCTCTCCCTTCCCTTGGACCGCCCACCCTGGGGACACCTGCAGTTGGCCGTGTTTGCATCAGGTAAGACGCATTTCTTTTTACCTTGTCTTTCATCAGCTTTTCTTGCACAATAGCTCCCACTGTCCCCGAGGCTGCTGTCAGAAATGGTAATCTCCCCTTTGGGCACCTCTAGTGAGTCAGAAGGTGCTCATTGAATAGAGAAGGGGACCTTTTTTCAGGAGGCAGCAGGCCCTGGATTCAGGTCCCAGTCTGTGACTTAACTCGTGGTGCACTGGTGGCCAGGCCTCCACATCTCGGTGACTCAGTTTTCTGCTCTTTCAAATGGGCACAGTGATGCTTAGGCTCACTGCTGCACAGGAATGTTTGTGAGGATTGGGTGTGCTAGGAAAGTTCTGCTCTTACTGGGTTTTTTGAAGAGGTTACAAAGGAGAAATGGGCAGTCAGAATGAAGTTTATTGAGAGTTTGTTTGGAGCAGCTGAGTGTTAGGCCACTGTGGTGGCAGGCATGCTGGGGAGCTTTGCTCCTGATGGGCTGCTCTCAGGAGCGAGTTGAGATGTGCAGAGTAGGCCCTCTCGTCCGAGCCTTCCCATCACGTCACCTTTCCAGCCAGTGTGGCCGTGAGATAGAGGGTCACAACCATAATCCGTTAGCTTGGATCAGCCTGCAGGACAGGGCCCAGAAAGCCAGCACAGGAGACACGGGTTATGTTCAGGATGGTTCACAGGCGCTTCCACTGTGATTACAGCCAAAAAAAGAACACACCTTCCTAGAGCTCTACAAGGGTCCCGGCCATGCCATCGAGGCCATCCTGCGGTGCAGGCGGCCGAGGCCCTGCCAGGGGAGCACACTGAGGACCTCTGACCACCGACCTCATCCACCCTTCGGGGTGGCCCACCAGACTCTGGAAGGGGGTGCCGCTGCAGCACCTGACGGCTCCAGTCTGCCGAGGGGAGGCCAGGGCTCTGAGCCGCTGTGCTGAAGAGGGGGACGAGATGGTGTTTGTGGGGCTGCTGGGCCCGTGGAAAGGGAAGGAGGCAAGAGTCAGGGGACTGCAGGGCTAGAAGAGCCCCTGAGACAGCTCATCCTCCAGCCTCTCCTTGTGAGGGAGCTTTTCCTCACCTCCAGCCGCAGCTTGCCTCTTCTGCCCATCGCGCCTCATCCCACCCTCTGGAGCTGAGCAGAACACTTCTTTTTTGAGGTCCTTTGATGGCAGCCGGACGCTCCTGAGCTCTTATGTGTCCCTGGGCCAGTTGTAATCACTGACTGTCCCAAGGTCCCACAGGTGGTGAGGAGCCAAGTAGGTTAGTTTCAGCTCAGTCCATTCACCTGGTCTTTTCTCTTTTCCTTTTAGTGGTTGGAGACCAGACCAAACAGGCAGGTGTGTCCCGTCTGCAAAGCTGGGATCAGTCGAGATAAAGTAATCCCTCTGTATGGAAGGGGCAGCACCGGGCAGCAGGATCCCAGGTGAGGCCGCCCCCAGTCCCTGTTGTGGCCGCCTACAGCCAGCTCCCTCCTGGTGGGACTGCCCCCGGGGATGCTGCTGCCAAGTCCCTCTACTCTGGCTGCCTCTCAGCCCAGGCAGGCTCCTGCTCTGGGCCACGCCATTCCTCTGTGTTGTATGGGCCGGGGGGGGGGGCGGGGGGGGGGGTGGTTCATCAGACACATGACGCTAAGGCATTGGCTCTCTCTCAGTTGTTACAGTATATCTGGGGAAGCTAGAATTACCCTTAAACAAGGCTGGCATGAAGCATTCACACTGGTGTTCACTGGCCACTTTCAAATCTCTCTAAACTTGGCACCATTTTTGTTCTTCAGGGAGAAGACGCCTCCCCGCCCTCAAGGACAGAGACCAGAGCCCGAAAACAGAGGGGTGAGGACATGGTTCTCAGGATGGTCACAGCCTTGCCTCCACCTCGGGCAGATGTTACCAGCCTGGAGAGATTGAGGGGCTCACCCTGGGCAGAATTGGCACTAGACCCCAGAGGGCCTTCTGGCTGTCCCAGCCCAGACTGCCTGAGTCTAGAGCCCGGTCTGGGCTGTTGCACCAGGAAGCCCTCACCTGTCACTCAGCTTCTCCTGCCTTGTGAGCAGCGTGTCCAGTGCCTGCTCCTTGGGTGCCCTTTCCAGGGTATAGCCCCCCTACCATCCTGGCCTGGCCCTCAAGCTTGGCACCAGTATCTGAAATCCTTGGGTCCGGCCTGACCAGGGCTCACAGGGGGGTGTGTCGGCGGCTCTGAGCCAAGCTCACCCAAGGACACGGGTCCTGATGAAATCATTGCACTGCCTCCTGGTCCCTGGTCCCTGCAGGCTCTGACAAGGAGGTGTCTGTGCGTGCTGGGGTGGAGAGCTGCTACTGCTTCTTCCCCATGGAGTTGTGCTTTTATTAAATCAGCTGATAGGCAGCTCCCCAGGGCAGTTGGGTAGGAGCCCCCCAGACCCCCGGGCTTTGGGAAGAACATGGACACACACAGGCAGCCTCTTCTGAGGCCATGGCCTGCTCCAACATCTCAGATTCTCTTGTATTTTGTGTTTCTTCTTCTCCCTCAGGGGTTCCCTTCCATTACTTCCCCTGCCCATTTCCCCTGACCAACAGCGCTCTACACAGGGCTTTTCCCAGTTCCACCACAGTCACCATTGTGGCAGTGAGCCCCAGCCTCTTGTGAATCTTTGGGCAGAGCTGGAAAGGGTCCCAAAAGCTCGTGGCTCCTCCAAGGCTTCTGCCTGCCACATGCCTCCCTCCCTTGGACCAGCAGTCCCGGGGAGCCACAGTTATCCACAATGCCCCAATGCTGTCAGTAGGGAGTCAGTCTAGAGGGGAGGCAGAGGAGGCGCAGAAAGGTCTACTGCACCCAGGTCCGCGTGAGGGACACTGGGTCACATGTCTGGCTGCATCCGTGGTCCTGTCTAATGTGCAGGGAAGGAGGCAGGTGGTAAGGAGAGGGTGGGAAAAGAGACCAGCCTGGCAGCAAGCATTTCTCAAGGCCCCCTGTGTGCCAGGCCCTTGTGCCCACCCTCAGGCAGCCGACATTCTGTCAGGAGCAAAGACAGGGTCAGAGACCAGTAAGCGCTATTGGGTGTAGACACAAAGCAAAATGGGGGAAAGGAATTAAGGGCCACAGTAAAGGCCTTTGAGCAGGTCAGTGATGCCCTGAAACGTGGTCGTGTGACCGTTGCCCAGGCAGTCTGCCCTGCCTCTTGTGGATGTGGGCGGCAGCTCTCACAGGACCCCCGTTTTGTGGGTGTCCTCTGGGATGCACCTGCTCCCTTCTCTGTAAAGTGAGACCAGTAATGCCCAGCAGGAGGCTGGCACTGGGTGGCAGCTGGAGGGCTGCTTGGAGGAGGGGAGCAGGCTGGATGGCGGGAGCCAGGCCTCTGTGTCTCCTCCGCATCTTCTTCATTAGTTTCCTTTCCTTCTACCAGGGATTTCAAGGCTTTGGCTTTGGAGATGGCGGCTTCCAGATGTCTTTTGGGATCGGAGCCTTTCCTTTTGGGATCTTTGCCACTGCGTTTAACATAAATGATGGGCGCCCCCCTCCAGGTAGGCAGCCTGTCCCTCCGCGTCCTGACTCACTGCCCAGTTCAGGTACCTTCTTTGATTGGTGGAATAGTCGGCCTCGACCTGCAAGGGGCCCAAGAGCTCCTCTGGCCCAAACCTCACAACACATGCAGGATCAAACAAAACATCTGCCCCCTTGGGTTTGTCCCACGAATAAGTCTCCTGCTACCCCCTGGCCCATGTCTCCTCCCCGGCCCTCTCATTGGCAGACCAGAGCCGAAGGCCCAGGGAAGCTGGAGGCCTGGTTCCTGACCACGGGCCAGATGTGACCCCCAGGTCCCTGCTTCCAGAGCTTGGAAAGCTGAGCTTGCACGCTGTCTGCCTACCATGAGCCTCAGGTGGGTGGGTGGGGACTCCAAGGCCTTGAAGGCCAGCGTCCACCTGCTCCATGTGGTGCCTCCTGTGAGCTGGCCTCGGTGAGACCTTAGAAGTGCTCCTTGAGGCAGGCTGGGAGTAGCACACACGCCATGCCCCATGGCCTCCCTTCAGTGCTGAGATTCCATCCCCGGGAGCCCATCCTTCCACCAATTCATGGTGTAGCCCCCTTTCCTTTAGTAGGTGGCCTTCATCACCTGCCAGTGTGGTGCACACAGGCACAGGGGTCCGGAGCCAGTCAACCATTCCCAGGCCAGCCTTGCGGCCTTCCTGCCTCAGCCTGGGCCCCTGGGCGTTACCTGTGAACACCCAGGGTGACCATGCCACCTCACTGGGGAAGGAGCCTTGTGGTGATGGCTCCTTGGCCCAGACCAGTGGCTTCCCCAGGGTGGGGATCTCCTGGTGTGAACACTCCCTCCCTGTGGCTGGCTGCAGAAAATGACGTCCCCCAGTCCCACAGCCAGCCTGTGCCAGAGACAGGAGCTGAGCATGGGGCTTCCTGCCTGGAGTCTCGGCCTACAGCTGCTGCCTCTCCCAAGTCTCACTGGCATGCCTGGGCTGTTGTCACCTTCCCAGGCCCGTCTCTAGGAGCCGTTACTTAATCAACTCTTGTTTATGCTGGTGTGGAAAATCATCTCACATGCAACTCAAATGGATTCTCCCAATTCTTACATGCTTCTTGATGTTTCATTGTATCTATAAAGAAGCACTTTGGTCTTGCTTTCAGAAAATCTTCCTAGTAGTTAGACCCTCCCAGAGCTTACTAGGCTACTTTGGCAGGTAGTGAGCTCCCCATCACCAAAGGTCTTCCACCCAAAGCCAGCTGGCACCTTGTCCCCTCTGTGGCAGAGGGGCCTCGCAGGCCCTGAGAGCAGGTCGTCCAGGATGCTGCTGGATGGGAAGCAGATCCTCGGCAGGGTCCTGTGGGGCGGAAGGGCTCTGTCCTCAGGGACTCCGCTGAGCGCTCACTCTCCTTCCTGTTTTCACAGCTGTCCCTGGGACTCCCCAGTATGTGGATGAGCAGTTCCTGTCTCGGCTTTTCCTGTTTGTGGCCCTGGTGATCATGTTCTGGCTTTTGATCGCGTAACTCTGTGTCTGTGTCTTGGGTCGTCAGCAGCAGCAGTGCCTCTGACCTGGTTACCAGCCCTCACCCCACCCCCCTTTGCAGCCCTCACTGCCTGGCTCCTGAGCTCATCCCAGGGCCCAGGAATCAGGGAGGTCAGAGACACAGGGAGGACCCTGGCTGCCGGGAGCAGAGCTTTGGAGTGAAATGAACTCAATTTGCTTGACAAGTTCACGTCTCAGTGTGGTCCCACTTGGGCCTCAGGCCTCAGGCCTCAGGCCTTGCCTGAGCAGTGTAACAGCTCAGAGACCCCAAGCTGGCCAGCTTGGGGGGGACTGACCTGAGGTGGGGAGGGGCTGGGGAGAGAGGAACCCCCATATACTATCCACATTCATCACAAAAGTAAAGGGAAGGACTAAACTGTATTCTTTGAAACTCCTTAGACTCTGCAAACACCATTCCTGACTGCACGTGTGGACGTGCACACAGCAGCCCAATGCCAGGGCCCGGGAGCTGACCTTCTGCTCCCAACCCACCCCTCCCATGCCTGCCCTCCTCTCTGCTTTTCCTTATGATTCGGCAGATGAGCCCGGGGGCAGGCAGGCAGCAGGGCTGTCTGAATCAGCACAAGCTATCTCTGTTAGCTTGGCACATTTGAGCAGCCTGGACGCTCTGGCTTCCTGCGGGCTTGGGCCTTGCAGAGGCCTTGGCCACCTTCTTCCCTGGTAGAGATAGCTGGCTCTGCCCATGGACTTCCTGGGCATTGTATGGCTTCTCTCTAGCAGGAGGAGGAATGGTGAAGGCTCCCCTGGGCCCTAAAGACAAACCTAAAAGTGAGGGGAAATTGGAGTCACTAATGTTCTTTCCAGATGCAGTATAAGCTTCAGCAATTGGCATCTCTCCCAGAAGCAGCCCATGTGGGCCCCTCGGGCCCCTCGGGTGGTGAGACTCACAGCAGTCCTGGCTGGACTTATTCTGCAGACAGCCCAACAGGGAGTGGGGCTCTTGTTCAGAGCCCGGGTTGCTGTGGGCTTCCCAAGCGACAAGCTCTGCCCGTCCCCCTAGAACCTCTTCCATATAGGCTATTAAAAGAGATGCTTCCTGATGCCTGCCAGGCTTAGGGGACTCCTGCTGCCTCTGCAAGGAAGAGAGATGCCTTACGGTCATTCGTGGGCTTTCCTTCCTTCCTCATACCTCTTCATTCAGAATCTTGGGAAGAAAGGTACTTGGGTAGAACCATTGGTTTGGTTTCTTGTTTTCAAAGTGCTTTTTCTTTGAATCTGATCAGTGAGAAGGTAGGGCACTGGATGGCTCACGACTAATTGTCTAATTATCTGTCCATATCTCTGTGTCTATGTCTCCACCTGCCAAAATGCCCTGGGTTTCCTCTGGGGAGTCTCTTCCCGTTTGTGAGGTCTGCCTTCCTCTGGCCCAGCTCCTCATTCTGGAGATAGAAGGCTCTGGAAGGAATTCAGTCCCTCCCTGCTTTGGTGATGGGGCAGGCTCAAGCCTTCAGTCCAAAGAGACCAGGAAAAGGGAACGAACATGTCCTCTGCAACCGTTCTCCTCCCCCACAGCTCCCCTCTCCAGCTTCAGACTTGGCAAAGCACGAACCCAGTGTTGAAATGATCAGGACCCAGTATTTTGGAGCTGTCACCTTGGCCAAGTCTGTGGTGGGAAGGCTCATGGAGCCTGGTGCTTGGCTGGCACCGTGTGTATGATCAGAAAGCCCCCTCAATCTCAGATGCGCGTTCTTTGATTAGGCCCCCAAAGAATCACCTGGCCCAGGGGGCTGTTTCAGGACTGGGTACTGGCCAATAGTGGTCCCATGCCCCATCCTGCCTGTGACAGAGAGGCGCAGGAGGAGGGCAGTTTGATTAAGAAAGAGAAATCTCTTGGAATCCACCAGAGGGAGGGAGCTTCTCGGAATTGGGCCTGGCTCTCATTTCCTTGAGGCAGGCTAAGCTTCACCTGCCTTGGCCCCGGGGCAGGCTCTGCTACAGCACTTTGGGGCCTGCTGGCTCAGCCCCTGGCTGGAGGCGCCTTCACCTCCACCTGGCCATTCAGTGACTTGAGCTTCTTTTCCAAGTTAATGCATTTCTTCCTTGGGAGCTCTTCACCCTGTTTCTCCCTTTTATTCCATTGTATTAGTTAGGACTGTGCCCTGGCCACAGTTACACACCATCAATGACATTATGTACTTTGAGATACATTTATCAGTTACTAATTTTCACTGTTGTGAAAGTGATTTGATTTAGGAGAAAAATAAAAATGGTTTTACATTGAAAGTGGCTAGGTGTGAATTTGCTGTGGGAGAGGGCTGAGCAGGGCGGAGTCCTCTGGAAAGCACCTTTGTCCCCCTCGGTGATATAGGGCACATGAAAGCTGCCTGCAGATATCAGCCCAGCCCGGAGTTAGATCAGCGAGAGCCCACTTTAAGGCTTGGAGTTTTCCATCATCAGCCCTACCCTTGACATGTTATGTCTGAAGAGTACCTTGACTTGGGGCCAAGGGTCAGATTCCTGGGCTCCTCCTTAGGCGCCTGCATGAGTAGACACCTAGTCCAGCTGCCCCCTTTTACAGGCCTGGAGGGGGAGCACAGCTCCCAAACCTGTTCTCCAGACACTGCTAAGTATTCTTTAGCTAGGAGCTAAACCCACCCCAGAGTTACATAGGAGAGGAGAAGTGGGTTCTTCCTTTGGGCCATATAACCAGGAGCAGGGTGTGGTGCCACTTGTGATTGGTGGGTTTAACGAACTTACCAACCTGATCATTCACCTGTGGTTTTAAGACAAAGCAGAGCATTGACTGTCATCCTTTCATTCCTTAGCCAACCTTAATTTAGCAAACATTTACTTATCTAGCTGAACTGGTGGGGGGAGGAGAGGGGATTTCTTTTTACTTTACAGTCATTTGGCATTTAGATACAGGCCTCTTCCCAAGTATACCCCAAGACCCCTCTCTTGAAACAAAGAAACCTGTTAAAACCAGCCCACGAGCACCAAGTCTTGGGGTCAAGGCAACAGTTCATTCCCTACCTGTGGGCTCCTCCCTTCTGGTCCTTACAATTCCTCAGCTGTCAGCTTCCTTGACCTTATTGTGACGGTCAGTGAGCATTTATTAAGCACCTACCATGTCTATGGTCCTCTTCTCTTGGTCTTCATGAGTTAAGTATGTTATAGGGAAGGGGGAAAAGCCAGCAAAAAGAGTGAACGTTTGCTGTTTTTATTGACACAGCAGTTCACTGAGGAACCTGTTTTTGTTTTCCTCTGATGGCAAAAGCTAATGTGAATTTTGGAATACAACTAGATCAAAGAATGTCACCCAAAGGAGATGAAATCTAACCTTTCAGGGGAGAAGGAAACAGATTCAAAAAGGGTGGTTGGCCTGCAACCGGTTACCTACCAAAAGGCACCATGGTATAATGGTGGGAGCCCTAGATTTGAAGAGAACTGAGTCTTGGTTTTGCTGCTGCCCAGGGAATTTGGGATAAATAAGTCAATAAACATTAATGGCCTACTATGGGGCAGCCATAGTGATAAGCATTGGTGATAAAAAACTGAGACAAAAGACAGTCCTTGCCTTCAAGGGGAGAGGCAGCATGCAAACAAATCTACAGGGTAAGAGAAAGTAATTAACTGAGGGAAGGCCCTAGGATTAAGGGTTGAGTTCCTACACAATGCCAAAGGACTTATGGAAAATGCCTCCAGAGAAAGAGCTGATGGTGTCTGAATATAGACAGAAGCATGCTATTTCTCTATTTCTTTAATTCTTTTTTTTCTCTCAGTCTTCTTGCACAAAATGACTAATATGGAAATGTTTTACATGATTGCACATGTATAACCTATATCAAATTGCTTACTGTCTCAGGGAAGGGGGAGGTGTGGGAGAGAGGACTAGAATTTGTAACTCAAAACTTAAAAACATGTTAAAGGTTGTTTTTGCAAGTAATTGGGGGAGGGAAATAAAATATTGCTTTTTTTTTTTTTTTAAAGAGGGGTTGGGGAAGGCTTCCTGTAAAAGATGGGTCTTTAATTGGGCCTTAAAGAAAGCCA
>NW_027187465.1:765832-771425 GCF_028583685.1 Petaurus breviceps papuanus | reverse complement strand
GGCTTCCTGTAAAAGATGGGTCTTTAATTGGGCCTTAAAGAAAGCCAAGGAGTCAGTAGACAGAGTTGAAGGTAAGGGTTCCAGGTGTGGAGGATGCCAGAGAGAATGCCCAGAACTGAGAGATGGAGAGTCTTGTTTGTGGAACAGCCAGGAAGCCAATGTTACTGGGTCAAAGAGTACTGTTGGGGAATGAGGTGTAAAGAAACTGGAAAGGTGGGGGGGGGGCTGGGTTTTGAAGGACTTTGTATGCCAAACAGCATCGTGAAGGAAGTCACTGGAGTTATGGGGGGTGGGGTTGAGGTGGCATTATCAGACCTTCATTTTTAGGAAAATCACTTTAATGGCTGAATGGAGGGCAGATTAAAATGTAGAGAGACCTGAGGCAGGCAGACCCCACCCCAACCCCAGCAGCTATGGGAAGAGACCCACAGAGTGATGATCTAATCCATCCTTGAGGTCTGCAAGGTCACACACCTGTCCCCAGTGACATGCACTTAGCTCTTCTGGGCATGAACCAGGTGGGGGAGGGGAGAAAGGAGGAGCATTTGTGTTCCCTAAACACTATAGTGGCAGAGAGTGTTTGCACTCTGCCACCTTCGGTTCAGAACCAGGCATTTATGGGGTGCTCGATGTGGGAGGGAGGCCCCATGACTGCTCTAGGGGACACAAAACTGAGCCAGCCTGCCTGGGCAGCTAGCTGCCCTAGCCCTCTTTGTTCCCCTTCCATCCCCTGGTCTAATCAAGTTGCCAAGTCCTACTAATGCCCCACAGCAGTCTCTTGTATCCATATCTCAACTCCGCTTCTGCAGCCATCGTGACCCCATTCCATCACCTCTCACCTGGAGTATTCCAGTAGGCCTCCCCCCTAGCTGAGGCACAGGGCCGATCCTGGCATGACTCACTAAGTTCCTACAGCCTCTAGAATAAAGCCCAGCCTTGGGCAGGTCTGTGCCCAGCACAGGCCAGCTAGCTCTTCCTCACCCATGTTCCATCTTTTATCTCCATGGCTTTGCATAAGGTGCCCCCCATGTTTGGGATACACCTTCCTCTTTGCCTCCATCTCATTTACAGATGGCCCCAACTGCTAGGTAAACACATTTTCATCCCACTCCCCCAAATTGCCTTGCATATATTTTACCATTCATTTCATTTGTGTGCATGTCTCCCTATAGAATGTAAGCTCCTCGAGGGGAGGGAATGAGCATTTAATTTGATCCTCACAACAACCCTGGGAGGCAGGTGCTGTTGTTGCCGGCATTTTACCGTTGAGAAAACTAGAGGTTAAGTACTTACCCAAGGTCACACACTAGTAAGTCTGAGGCAGGATTTGAACTCAGGTCTTCCTGACCCCAGACCCAATGCCAGCTTCCAGAACAGGGACTATCATTTCTATCTTTGTATCCTAAGCACCTGGCAAATAGTAGACTTTTTGGTTGTTTGAAAAGCTTCTTAACAGAGCTGCCCCAAAGTGGAATGGGCAGCCTTGAAGGCAGTTGGTGCGTTCCCTTAGGAGGTCTTCAAACAGTGAGCAGCAACCACAGACTAGGTATGTTAGAATGGAGATTTCCCTCAGGTAAGGGCTGATGGGGTCCCTCCCAATTTCTGATCCTGTGATGGGAAGAGAAAATAAGATCTGTAGATCGATGAGAGTGAGAAAAAGGTAGAGGGAGATAGAGTAAGGGAGTGAGGGAGAGAGATTAAGATACATAATACCAATTACTGGTAGGAAGTTGGATATTTAAAACCCGGCAAATGTGGGAGGTGGCTTTGAATCCCCCTCTGCTCCTTCCTTCCTTGACACAGCTAAGTGTCACAGAAAGGTCCCCTCATTTGGGGGACCAAATGGGGTCATGTCTACAAAGTGCTTTGTAATCATCCTAGCTTGTATCAAAGTCAAATATTGCTATTACCTAAAGGACCCTGGGCAAGTCACTTCCCCTGTGTGGGCCTCAGTATCAGTGGTCTCTATCCCCCCCAGCACAAGGCTTACAAACTACAGTCAGACTTTGTATTTGTTTGCTTCTTTCCGGATTTACAAAATACATTCACTCAAATACAGCCTTGGTTTTGTTTTATTGTCAGAGGCCCCCTGAGAGACAGGGCAGGGGAAATGTTTGTTGGATTGAACCAGATTCCTGTTAATCAAGTGTTGTGCTCCTAAGACGGGCTGGGTGCTGGGGATTCAAGTACAAAGACCTGCATCCTTAATGAGATAATGAGAGACTATAGATAGAGAAGTAGATACGTATGTGTGTGTATATAGAATAAGTAGAAATGTTTGCCAAATAGTTATAGCTATAGGGCAATGGTGGACCACAGTAACACAGATAAGAAAACACCAGATAAGTTGGGGCAGAAGATAACAAAATCAGGAAAGACTTCCCACAGGATGTGGCCTCTTGCCTGAATTTTGAAGGTCCTAAGACAGGGGTGGGAAACCTCACTTGAGGACCTAGAGGGCCACATGTGGCCTCAAGGACTACAGTTCCTCACCCCTGTAGACAATGAGACAGTCCCTTGCCCTTACAAGATTTATGTTCTAAGAGTGACAGCATTTCCCCAGATGTCAATATAACAATAGGTACACAAAATAATCCAAAGTAATTTTCAGGAGGATGAACTAATAATTGGGGGGATGAGAAAAGACTGTGTAGGGCCCGAGCCCCATTTTTGCTTTGAAAGAAGGAAAGCTCCTTTCCCTGTGGATATCCTGGGGTGGGGTGGGGGTGGGCTCTTTGGACTCCTGGTTCTTCCCGTGAACTCACAGTGGAGTAGAAGGTCAGTATGCCAGCCTCTCCATGCGTCCATTCAGCAGACAGCTTGGTCATGTGTCTGAGAAAAAATCAACAACATCCTCCAGGATCCCAGAGATGCTGGGCAGAGACTTTTGCTGGGAATTACTGGGTGCTTATATGTATGTAAGGTGAGGATGACCTCAGGAGCCGGATGCCGTAGCCACAGCTGACTTGTTTCCATCTGGCTCTGATGAGAAGGCCGGAGTGGGAAGGAAACAGAATTGTCCTTGGCTCAGCCTGCCTCGGTCCTGGGCCAGACTGGAAGGATGTAAGTAAATACACTCGATACAAAATAATACAAAGCAATTTCAAGGGAGAGACTGCTCATAACCGGCAGCGAGTTCGGTGGGGGGGTCAAGAAACGGTACTTGAAACGTGCTGCAAAGGTAGCTAGAGATTTAAGGAGGTGGAGATGAGGAAGGAGGGCCTTCCAGGTAGGAGGGACATGGGAACATCACATCTGGGGAATCCCAGAATGAAAAAGGTAGGCAGGGAGGCAATGAATTTTGCTTGTACCTAGAATAACATTGACAGCATGCACCCATCAGGTTGAACTTGGACCCAGGCTGACAGAGAGGACCTTCTGAATTTGGTCTTTCAGGCAAGAATCCCAGGATTCTAGTGTCTTCCCAATTTAGGCCTGAGAGGTTGAACTGAGAAACAACCCCTCTTCATTAGAGGCATGGACCCCTGACTTCCACACGGGGCCCTTGAGTGTGCAAGCAGGGACACCCAGCCACTGAATGGATGGTGGGCCAGGAGAACTGAGTGGGCTTGTTGTGGGTCACCTCAAATTCTTCTCCAGCCACATGGCTTCTACCTTGGTCCAGGCCCTCAGCATGATATCATAGCGCCCTCCCAATTGGTTCCCCAACTCCAGTTCATACTACTCAGTGTAGCTGCCATGACAGATTTCCTTAACTGCATGTGACTCTCTGACAGCAGCTGGCCATTGCCACTGAGAGGAAGGATGAACTCCTCGGTGGAGATTCTAAAGGTCTTCCCAGCATGGCCCCCATCCACCTCTGCAGTTCCCCTCCCACACTCTGGGATCCGAGGGACGCCATCTCCTATCTACAAGTGACTTCCCCCTTTCCTCATCTATACCTTCTAAAATCCCTTCTTGTTATTCACTCATGCCCAAGTCTACGTGACCCCATAGACTTAGTCCTTGGGGTGTTCTTTTTTCTTTTTCTTTCTTTTTGGAGGGGGAAAGGCAGGGCCATTGGGGTTAAGTGACTTGCCAAAGGTCACACAGCTAGTAAGTGTCAAGTGTCTGAGGTCACATTTGAACTCTGGTCCTCCTTACTCCAGGGCTGGTGCTCTATTCACTGAGCCTTCCAGTTACCCCACATGGGGTTTTCTTGCAAAGACACTGGAGTGACTTGCCATTTTCTTCTCCAGTGTGTCCCCATTTTACAGCGCAGGTGATTAGGGATTAAGTGACTTGTCCAGGGTCACAGCTAGTAAGCACCTTAAGCTGGATTTGAATTCAGGACTTCCTGACTCACCCAGTGCTCCATCCACTGCACCCCTCAGCTGCCCCCCTAAAATCCCCAGCTTCCTTCAAAGCACAGTCCATAGGCCAGCTGTCATGCCAGGCCTCTTTTGAACTTCTCGGACCTCGGGGGTCTCTCTCTCCTACAATCACTTGGCATTCCCTCATAGTTATTTCTTTCCAGTCATGCAGGCTCACAGCCTTGGAGATGCCCTTGCATCTGGCTCTCCCTCCACGTGCCGGCTCTTCCGGCTTCCTTCAAGGACCAGCGCAGCCAGCGGCTCCCGGGCCCTGCTGGGGACTTCCCGGGTGCGCTTGGTACCTAGCTGCTTTGCCGCCCCCCGTTTGACGGGGCTGTCTTCCGTCTCTGTGTCCCCAGCATGCAGCGTGGCGTGGCACACGGGACCCGCTCGGTGGATGTGCGCTGCCTTACCCACAGCGCACACCTGCTGCCTACTGCGTGCATCCCGGGGCTGGGACCCAGCTCACAGTAGGTGTTGACTGAGCACTGCACGGACGCCCTTCCTCTCCCGCTCCCCTAATGACTGGACTACAGGCCTGGCGCTGCAGAGGGAGCCGGGGGACCCCCTCTCCACCCCAAGCTCCGCCTGGAGAGGGGTCCGTGGGCTTCTGAGAGCATCCTGCACCTGGAGAAGGGAAGGAAGGGGACGTTGGGGGAGGGGCAGAGCCTGGCCTCAGTTTCCCCAACTGTAAAAGGAGGGGCGACCCAGAAGCCCTCTAAGGTTCTCTCCCGGGATCAGTCAATCCACAAGCTCTAATGGAGCGCACAGAACATGCCCGCATTGTACCAGGAGCGAGGACAACGTCAGCGCTGCTGTGCGGGCGCTAGGGGGCGCTATGGCGCAGGGTCGGCCGGTCTCTCGGACACCTCTCAGGGGGCGGGGCTCCCGGTGCGTAGGGGGCGGGCCCAGGCCCCTGGGGGCGGGGCCTCGGGCCGGCGGAGGGGCGGGGCCGCGCGGCAGCCCCCGGGCGGTGCCCGGAGCCAGGTGTGGTTTGGCCCTCCCCGGGCGCCGTAGGCGGGATGGTCGCGCCCTCTGTGCTCTCAGTTGCCGCCTGAGGTGACGGCCTGAGAGCTCCGGGACTCAAGCGGCCAGCCTGCGGCGGGAGCCATGGACGGGGTGTCCGGTGAGTCCCGCTGTGTCCGCCGTCCTCCCGGGGCCCCGAGGGGGATGGGCACCGCCGAGGGCCGCTCAGCCCCGCTCCCGGAACTCAGTGGGCGCCTAATCCGTGCGCGCTCCTTGAAGGAGATGGAGGGGCTGAAGCGCGGGGGATGGGCCCC